>NW_004949177.1:1763347-1765479 GCF_000317375.1 Microtus ochrogaster
TTTTCCCTTCCCCTTCCATAACCCCCTGAATAAATATCCAACCTCACTCTGCATGGCATTTCTATCCATGTATCTGTCTCTCTCGCCCGCCCACCACCATCACATGGAGACCTAGAGACCTGGCGCGAGGTCTCATGCACTGTCCCTACTTGGGACTGGCTGCTTACCGCAGCAAGATGCCAGGGACCCGCAGCAAATCTATTACATTGGTGCCAAGACTCGAGGGGCTCCCCTGCCCAGTTATTCTCCATGGGTCCGGATCCTGAACTAGGTTTTTTTCTACTCCCACCACCAACTTCCATTGGTGAGTTTTCCCCATTCTTAACTGAGGTCAAGTGACTTCACTGCCATCTTAACTGAGTGGCTTTTCCATACAGCATGTGGCTGCTGCCATTTTGACTGGGGTCAGGTGACTTCCCCACCATCTTGGCTGAGAGCCAGGTCAGGTGACCAAGTTCTGCCATCTTCACTGAGGTATTCCCTGTCTGGTTCCCCAGTGTTAACTTTGTTACATAGGTGACCTTACCGCCATCTTAACTGAGAGCCAGGTCAGGTGACCAAGTTCCGCCATCTTTACTGAAGTATGCCCTTCCTTGTCCCCTGGTTTACTTATGATTTTTTCACTAAATTCCTCTTGTTGACTCTGTTGCATGTGTTTTGCGCAGAGGCATGCCTTTGGTATGGCCCACCAAGAACATCCACTTTGCCCAATTCCTGTTCACTCTCTGTGTGTGTGTGTTCATACATGTAACTTAAATGTACCTATGTTTAATGTTATAATTGTTCATTGCATTGCATTTCAGACTACAAAAGCAATAAGTCTCATGTTTTAAACTGGTATGTACTTTTAAGTCTCTTACAAAAATACTTTATATTTAATCCAACCCTCATTTAAAATATATTAAGCTGTTCTCTATTATTGTCAGTTCTGCCATTAAGCTTATACTGCAAGCAGGTTTTTCTTCTTTCTGTCTTTTTATGAGTGTAAAGCATACCTGTTAAGAACCAGTACAGTCAAGCATAGACCCAACCTTCCAGGCAGATTCTATACTGTAGTTATATCTGATAAATGGCCCTCAGCTGCTCAGAGATCTAAGAAATATGGTGTTTAAATATTTAATTATTTTTTTGAAGCTTGAGGACAATTTATTGAATTTTAAGAGACCCCTACAAACACACACTACAGACAAACTATAAATCTCAGCAGCTACTTGGAGGAGAATGAAGCAAAAGGGGAGAAAAGCCATGCTGTTGAATTCAGCAGACATGGAGGTCAGACACATGGCAGACAAGCAGTCACACGGTAGGGATGAAGACTTTACAGAAACAGAACGAAAGCCCAGAGTATCAGAAAAAGCATTCTTAGGTTCTGACAGCGTCTGAGAGAAAAAGACAGAAAGAAGAAAGGAGAAATGGGGTTCTCTTGGAGTCAAGACTTGGGTAGGCAGGCCCAAGGAACCTCATGGCAGCTTTTAGGCAGTGCTGGAGGGCAAGATTCTGGGAAGGAAAAATATAGTATCTTATTAAAATAATTATTCTAGCTATCTCTTCAGTGTGGCTAGAGATGAACTTGCCTTCCCTGCTTAGGGGTGGTCCCTTGGCAAGGTGATTGGCACTGCCCAACTGAAAGGCTGAATCGCTACCTAGTCCAGAGATTCTCTGCCCTTAGTGGGTCTTGCTGTTACTCTAACAACACCCATTGCATGTGTCAAGGACCAATAGTAGGGGACTCCAACAGTAGGGGACTATGATAGTAGGGGCTGCAACAGTAGGGGACTATGATAGTAGGGGCTCCAACAGTAGGGGACTATGACAGTAGGGACTGTGACAGTAGGGAACTATGACAGTAGGGGACTGTGACAGTAGAGGACTCTGTATGTGTCCCCAGAGCTTCAGTTCACTTTGGTGTAGCTTACTTCACAGCCTGCCTGTCCCCTTCTTCATCTCTGTGGAACTGAGTTTGAACCCCCATTTCCAGCCCTTGGACCATGGTTTGACCTTCCACCTTACATCCATACACCGCAGCTTTGCATTGAAAGAACTCTGGCTCTGGCTACTTGAGCAGCAGCTCCTGCTGACTCTACTGTTGTTCATTATCTTTTTAATATAGATTTTCAATCTACTTTGGGAAC
>NW_004949177.1:1772584-1780238 GCF_000317375.1 Microtus ochrogaster
TTTACCTAGATTTTCCATGTCCAGCCAGCTCTCTGTTTGTGTTTTCTTCTTTGCCTCCATTTCAGTTTTCAAGTCATGAACTGTTTCCATTATCTGCTTAATTGTATTTCCTTGGTTTCCTAGGGTATCGTTCACTGATTTACTCAATTCCTCAAACTTTCTGCTATACTTCTCATCCATTTCTGTAAGGGCATTTTTTATATGCTGTTTAAGGGCCTCTATCATTTTCATAAAGTCAATTTTTTCTACTTCTTCTTGATTAAGGTGTTCATGTCCTCCTGTTGTGAGGTCGTTGGGTTCTGGAGGTTTCCTGTTGTTTTTCAGATTGTTGGGTGAATTCTTGCATTGGCACCTGCCCATCTTTTGCTCTGAATGCTCCCCTATGGATCTTTTTACAGGATCAGGTCTTCTTGCCCACTGATATACCTTCCCAGTGATGTCACTCCCCAGTGATGGTTCTCCTGGTGTCCAGATTGGATCTCTGTGCTTTTTGGGTAGCTCGCAAACAAAGGGCCCACCCTGCTCACTGCAGGCAGGCTATGGAGACAAAGGAACTACCACCTTTGCCCTCCCGATTCGGGTTCGGTCCCAGTGCCCGAGCAGGCTGAGCTGGGAGGTGCTATGCCGCCAAAGAGGGGAGGGAGGGAGACAGGGGGTGGGGGTTTCTGGATGTAAGCTGGATGGGATAGGAAGAGAGAGAGGTATAGGGCAGTATAGCCCCTGCAGGATGACCAGGAAGTGTAAGAGGGATGAGGAACATCTGAGTTCCCTGTTCCCGGCTGCAGCTGCACTGACTCACCCCAAAGATGTCTCTCCCGGGTGCCCAGATCGAAACTCGGTGCTGCTTGGGTAGCTCACAAACAAAGGGTCCACTCTGCTTGCTGCAGGCAGGCTATGGAGACAAAGGAACTACCACCCTCCCCTTTGCCCTCCCCTAAATATTTAATTATTAAAAAAACTTTTCATAACAAAACAAGACAGGTTGGCTCCTAGCAGCAGCACTCTATTTCCTCCAAAGATGACAGAAGACAAATGGGCACACAACAACATCCATCTGCAATTAGCTTCAACTGCCAAGTGCTGACCATTGGGCCAAACTGACTTTCATTTAAACTAAAGATCTCCAGATGTGGAAAGAATCACTGGAATCAACAGCCTAGCTACTCAGGTCAAGGTAGGCTTGTCTTCCTACAGATTTCTTAGCCCATAGGATCTTCTGGAGCCTGGCAGACTCTGTCCTAAACAGCAAAAGGCAAATGCGACCTTCAGCACCTATGGAGGACCCTGAAGAGTAGCTCTGGGTGCCAACCAAGTAAATTCTCTTTCATTTTTTAATCAGTAACTCAAGTAAAATTTTGTCCTTCTCAAAGATCTCTGATGCAGTTTGACAGCTGAGAGGTTTTGTCAGTTTAAAAGGACAACCTCACCAAACAAATTTCAGTAAAATAAAAATACAGGTCCTGCAAGTTATAAAAGTATGAGGACAAATACAAGTTATCAAATTTCTCTCGCATGCTGCCTTCCATAGTCTAAAAAATACTTTTCATTGTACAAAAATATGTCACAGTCATTATACAATGTATGTGTCTAAAACTTCTGTTTTCACAAACCCAAAGAATTCTTTTGAGTTCCAGGGAGCCAAATTGAAGGATCCACCTTAAACAGGTCAGATACATCCCCCTCAATTCCATGGTACTATTTTTTTCCTTAATTTAACTTTGTTCTTTGTTCTGCCAATACCTTAAACAGGTGTAAGAGATACCAGACATTTCTATACCACAAACACCAGACAGGAGCAAAGAGACCAGCTATGCCATGATGTAGCCAGCACCCAGCCTTCTCAGGTTTCCCCCAAAGACAATGCCCACCAATAAGCAGGAAGAAGTCTTGAGAATCTGCTGCCCCAATTTCTTTAAACTATGGTGCCTAACCTCCCGCCTTTTTATTATAAAAGAGATGGGAATGCAATGATTGTTCTGTCTCTTAAGAGACAAGCCACACCCACTCCCTCCCATCTCCATCCACTGAGGCAGGCTGATCTTCAGTTTCTGGCCTGAGCTCGCTCTCTTTTCCATCTTTCTCTTGGAGAGGCAGCTTCTGCCTCTCTCCCCACTTCTCCCTTTCCCCTTCTGTCTATCTCTTCTCTCTCCCTTTTCTCTGTCTCTCTCTCTTGCTCTCTCTCTGTTCTTTCCCCTTCTCCCTTCCCCCTCCATAATTCCCTGAATAAATATCCAACCTCACTCTGCATGATGTACCTATCCATGTTTCTGTCTCTTACCCACAGGCCGCCATCACATGGAGACCTGCAGTGAGATCTTGTACACCTTCCCTACTTGGGACCGGCTGCTTTCTGCAGCAAGCTGCTGGGCACTCTCAGCCTGCTTGGGACTGGCTGCTTACCACAGCAAACTGCCAGGGAGCTTGCAGCAAATTCATTTCAGCTCTGACCTCCACATACAGGCCTGCATGTACCACGCACACACACAAAAAAAATAAAGGATACACTGTAGAAAGGTTATTTCCAGTGAATTTGGAATTTAAAATTATTTATTCACTTAAAACACGCTTCCTGAGGTTCTACCCTTTGTTTATCACTATGCTAGATATTGGAATTTGTCTGTTGAGAATTTCAAATATGTTCCTGATCCCATAGGTTTCCACTGTATCCTGTAGGAGGCTGAAAACACATATATATTATAGAAATATTGTCAAAAGATAATGTTGGCAAAAAATCAACACTAATGGAAATGACTGAGGCTAGAGTGGTAAAAGAAGACAAATCTCAGAGGTAATCTTTGGTCCAAGAATTGAATGAGAAGTTAGATAAGCCCTACCCCACCCTACCCTACTCCAGAATAAACACTTAAGTCACAAAGGGCAGTAGAGCAAACTGCAGTGAAGTAAAGATAAGACTAAGATAGTGGAAAAGGTGGTGTGGCGAGAAAGTAGTGGAGATAAAACTTAAGTGTTGGGGGAATGGAGGACATGCTAGTGCATGGCAATATGATAGATTCTATTTCAAGCAACATTATAAAATTGACCACAGAGGTTTAAGCATTCTATTTTCATTTTTAGTAATAGTAGCCTCTTTCTTAATGAATTTTTTTTTCTTTTCCCATTGAAAATAGTCGAGTCTATCAATCTAAAAGAACTGGCAGAGTGTAGGCAAGGCATAATAAAATTAATCAATAAATCAAAAGGATTTACTATTTCTGAATGTGTTTTCATTTGGATTTTATTTTAGCTTTACTAAAACATAAATTACCACAATACACCATAAATTTATCCAATTAAAGTAGACAATTCAGTGTGTTTGGACATTCACAAATATATTCAACTGCCTTCCCAATTCTAGGACATTTGAATCACTTTAGGAAGTTGTACCCTTTTACTATCACCCCTCTACTCACTTCTATGCCCTCCTCCCAATTCTAATCAACACAAATATACTTTTCTCTATACAGGTTCCCCAATTCCAGACTTCCATGTGAATGGAATGATATATGTTCTCTTCTGACTGCCTTCTTATACCATAATGATTTCATGAGTCATACATATTTTAGCATGGATCATATCATTGCTTTTTATGAATGAATTATGTCCCATTACATGCAGGGACCGCATCTACTTTACCCATTTTAATTGGTGTGTTTGGGGGTTATTTCTATCTTTTGATTGTTAAGAATATTAATTCTATGAACATTTGTCTACAAGTCTTTATGCAGACATAGTTTGAATTCTCTTGAATGGCTATCTAGGGCTGTATTTACTTGGTAACATAGCCATTCCAGCTGCAATATTTCAAGGAGCTTCCAAACTTGCATTCACAATTGCTATACTAATTTACATTCCTGACAGCAAAGCATGAAGCTTTGGATTTCTCTATACCCTGTCTAGCACTTGTGCTATGATCTGAATGTTTATGAATCTTCAAATTTCATATGCCTGAATTTCTGAGCAAATTTGGTGTTCTATTCCTTGGTTCTAGGAGAAAGTTTAAACCATAACTGTCTCCCAATACCTCAGTTCAGCTCCACCTTAACTACAATGAAATCCCTTCTATTCATCCATTTTACTCTTAACTCAATACATATTGAACCTGAGCTCTCCTTTTCTTTGCTTTTTACTAGTTAATTTCTGTCAAATATGTCAGTTTCTTCTGATTGTTCATTATCAAAAACTCAGTAGCTTAAACTCAAGAAATTGAAAAAGAAAATGTGATGCACTTACGCAATGAAGTATTACTCAGCTGTTTAAAAAATAAATTTGCAGGTAAATAGATGGAGATAGAAAAACATCATTCTTAGTGAGGTAACCCAGAACCATAAAGACAAAATATGGTATCTATATGCTTATGTGTGGATGTTAGCAGGTAAAGCTTTGATAAGTGGGCTACAATTCATAAACCCACAGAGATTAGGTATAGAATAAGGGAGTAGGGGGTAGGGATGGATGTCTCCAGGAAGAACTAGACTATGTAGTTATGGATGGGGGGAGTGGAACAAAGGATCAAACAGGGAAGGGAAGAGAAAAGGTGGTCAAAGGTGGAAATACAGGGAGGAACTGCTAAACTTAAGAGCCAATAAGAGCTAATACAATAGAAGTTTCATAAAATATATACATATATGAAGTCAATCTGAACAAAATTACCAAATAACAGGGTAGATGGAACTCAAAATAGGCATCTCATTCAGAAAGAAATCCTTGACTCTAACTTCCCTTGCCTAATCAGGCCTTGGTTTGGGGGCTGGGTCCACATTCAGCTGGCAGCAGTGGACCATAGAGTTTTCTGGCTGACTCAGGAATGATAGACAGGCACACAGAGGAACACAAGTGTACAAAGGATTAAGTGGAGACGCATGGAGAATAGAGGCCGCTGATTGTTCTCTCCATTTGTCCAGTGGATCTATCAAGTTTTACCCTAATAGCTAACTCCCAATCACTTTTTATTAATAAAATAAATGAAATGAAAGTACTATAGAAAATTGAGGGGGAATTTCTGTTCTTTTTGTTCTGGATACCAGGAACCAAAAATCAGTTTAACTTTTCTAAAATGAAGGTGAAGGTAAGACAGCACTCAAATGTTTGCTTCTAAAGTATCTGATCAATATCAATATTCCTTGGCTTTTGGCTATATCATGCCTCTCCTCAAAACCAATTTATCTTCAGCCATTTCTATTCATCTTCACTTCCCCTGCCTCTCTCTTCCCTTCCTTTTCTTTAGGCAAATATGCTTACAATTGCTGCCCACCCATATAATACAGGACAATCTACCTATTACAAGATTTTAAGTCTACCAAGATGAATTTCAGGTAAAATCATATTTCTATCTCCTTTGATTAGAAAGAAGCTAATATATATGGGACTCATATTTCAATCAAACACAGCATTCATTGGCCCATTGATGACTATGTGTTATTTGTCACAGCATGAATACATTTGGGGGATAGGTTAACTTCAGGGAATTCTAGACACTCAAATAAAATGATAATATCATTACCATTTCATGTAAAATAGAATTCAGGGACATTAGCATACAATGTATTTCACTTAGTTTTCTTCCAAACAGAATATTCAATCCTTCATTATCAGAGAAATTCCTAGGTACTTAACTGCAAACAGGTAATAAGTTTAATATAGTGTAATAAGCTGGCTTGAAAGTATTGTGAGAGCAATGAAAAAATCAACCTCTACAAGAACATGCCAAGTCCTAAGTGTAGGATTAGCAGACTATAGTACAGATCAGGTAAATGTTCTGAATACACACAGCTAGTCTCTACAAAGCTCCAGTGGATCTGCACTTCTCTTACATTAGTTAAAGCTGTGGCTGCTCTATATCATTTTCTCATCAAGAAGCAACAAATATTCACCTCACATCATTCTTTACCTTGACAGTAGTTGCTCTGGAGTCATTTTACCTAATTGTCAAGCTTACTCTGACATTTGTTCTTTATAATTCCTCGTTTGGTTCCAACTGACAGTTTACCTAGCACATTTGATTAATCACATCCTTCAGTATTCCTCAGGAAGGTTAGGTGAAGTTCAGTTTTCTCCACAGAAGCTAGAAGACTGGGTTCATGGCCCAGGTTTGCCACTAACATGGTGTGTGATTTGGTTTTACATATTAAAAGCAAGAGAGGTGAACCTCTCTACAGACAGCTCCAGTGGCTGAAACTCACAAATCCACAAGTGAGTACAGCATAACATGCAGAAGGAAGAAGAAAAGGATAATATTAGGGAACAGAGAAGGATAGAATGCAGGAAGAAGACACCCAAGACTTGAAAGAGGATAAAGGCTTAATATTTTTCTAGTTTTAACTTAGCCATGGATTTTTCAATTTCTATGGTGGATAAGGACATGGAATACAATTGATAATTAAAGCTCCACAACTTCTGAATGATTATTCTAACTGTACAGGAGGAGTCCATTGAAACATGGAAGCTTTGGGTCTCCACAAGTATTTGCCTGAGTTGCTATGTATATCTAATTTCGTGTTTTTAACTTGTAAATTCTTTACAAGAAAGCAATTTTTATAAAAGTAAATCTAATTTTAAAAAGCAAAAAGGTACCTATGGTGGCTGAGATACCCTGGATTCTCCATGAACATAATTAATTCTCAGCATTATTATGTTCTAAAAGGAAACCCAAGCACACCTTTTAAGACCCACATAGGAGAACCACTGACCCACACATAAAACTGCAGCTTCTTCAGCATCTTAAGTGGTCCTGAATTCTATTGTGAGGCATTAAGCAAAGACAGGCTTAATAAATGTAACAGATCTCATTCTTGGAAATTACTATAAGTGGGAATGAAAAAAATTCCTTCATGATGAACAAAAACCTTTGTACATTTTCCAAGTAGTGGCAACTACCCAGATGGACACTCCAAAGCACTCTAATGAAAGAATTTGGAATGTTTAATTTGAAAAACAGGCACATGACAATACGATAAAGATCTGTGCCTTATCACTTCTCCATTTCTTTTTCTCCATCCTGCTTGTACCAATCTTTTCTCTAAAACATACATGTAATCATTTCTATTGGATTTAAGTATATATCATATTATTTAGAGAATAATTAAGACACATAAGGAGTTTAGTGTGTTTGTCTGAATAACCTTTAAAGGGTTTCTTTATTCCACACAGGTATGCTCACTTCCCTCTAGCATGGTACCGTCAGGAAGCCATGGCCTCTGAGCTTCATCAAATCCACTGGAATCTCAACTCTATTGCCTGTCCTAATGACTTTGAATAAGTTCTTTACCTTTAGTGTCCTCTGATTGTTTATTAGGAAACTGATTTTATAAATAGCTATTCACTATTGTAAGTGGCTTATGCAAATTCTTTAATTTAGCTTCTGAAGTGGTTGTCATTTCCTTTTCTGTGAGGATTACAAAGTATGTGGTAAAGAAACTAGCTGCCTATCATTGCATGTTCAACTTTATAGGAGGGACTAAGAGAACATCATGAAATATTTACTTATTCTGAATATTCAGATCTTAATATGTAGCAGAAGCTCATATTCAGAGTTCAGTATCCAAGGCAGTAGAAACCAACTGGGAGACCCAGTTACAAGAATCTGAATTAGATGTCAAAACCTGGTTTTCTCTCTCTTTGTGTGTATGTGTGTGTGTGTGTGTGTGTGTGTGTCTGT
>NW_004949177.1:1780338-1781963 GCF_000317375.1 Microtus ochrogaster
TGTCTGTCTGTCTGTCTGTCTGTCTGTCTGTGGGCCTCCCTCCATCCCTCTCTTTCTAACTGTCACGGAGCATCTTTAATTATCAGACCCTTCTATCACAGGTCCAGAAACAATGGAGTCAGGTGATCATGGACTGAAATCTCTCAAAACATGAGCCAAAGTTAGTCATCTTATTTTAAGTTGTTTTTCTTAGCTATGTGGCCAAAATGACATAAAACTTGGCTATCATGCAAAATGAGTATAAATGATACAGCTCATATGCATCACCTATGCCTATAATCCTACTGACTTGAGAAACAGAAGTAGAAATACTTAAGGTATTTAAGGTAAAGGCCAACTGCAATTTTGATGCCACTTTCTGTAAACGGAGACTGCTTGTTTGTTTCCCAGCTGCCCAGACCCAACATAATCATACAGAAACTGTATTAATTGCAACACTGCTTGGCTCATTAGCTTAGGCTTCTTATTAGCTAACTCTTACATTAACCCATTTCTATTATTTTGTATTTTACCTTGAGGCTCATGGTTTAACAGTAAGGTTAGAGCTGGCATCTGTCTCCTTTGGTGGCTATATGGCATCTCTCTGACTCTGCCTACTTTCTTTCTACATCTCTGTTAGGATTTTCCACCTGGCTTTATTCTGTTAAATAAAGCAGATTCTTTATTAACCAATGGCAATAAAACATATTCACAGCATAAAGAGGGGAATTACACATCAAGTCTCAGCTACAGAAAGAGACCTTATTTAACAAAAATAAGAAAATATAATTCATAAATAAATATAGAAATAGAAATGATAAAAGACTCTACATATATCAGTTTCTGGAAACTTAAGAAAACTTAACTGATTTTCTTCTGTTGTGGAATGTTTATACATTGTGTGAACATGTATTTGCTATAATTGGTTAATAACAAGCTGAATGGCCAATAGCTAGGCAGGAGGTATAGGCAGGAGTTCCAGAGAGACAAAGGAGAAATGAATCTAGACACGAAAGAAACATGAACAAATTGGACAGAATGGGACAGAGGAAAAATTCACATGTAAAATATAGCTTAATAAACATATGGGTTATTTTAAGTTATAAGAACAAGTTAAGGCATGAGTCTGGGACCTCTGAGGGAGTAGGCCTGAGCCTGGACCTCTGCTGGTGCAAGCATGACTCTGGGACTTCCAAGGGAGGAGGCCTGAGCCAGGACCTCTACCAGAGCAGGCCCAAGACAGCAACCTCAGCAGAAAGAGCCCCAAGCAAGCAGTCTCCCTGACAGCAGGCCTGAATGACCCCTGGTATTGTAGAGTGAACCTTGTGAGTGCCAAGTGACCTCCAGGAACACGGAGTGACCAGTGGGGTTACTATAACCATGGTCCTGACTGCACAACGAGGAGCAACCATCTGAGCCTTGGATCTACTGGCACCTGGAAGACTAATCACCAGAGTTACAGACAGCCACAACTACACTAATCTGAGAAAAAGATGGGTAGACAAGGTAAGAACACAAACAACACCACAAAGAACAACACAATACCAGTAAAAAACTAGTGGCCCTACAACAGCAAGACTTGAACAACCAAATATAGATGAAGCAGAAGAAAATGACTTAAAAAATAACTTTAGGAGAATGTTTGA
>NW_004949177.1:1800819-1802189 GCF_000317375.1 Microtus ochrogaster
TCAGGGGCAAAATAGCTCGACGTTGGACACGAAAATGTAATGGCGTAAATGAATGCACACAGATTGTAAAAATATATACAGCTTTAATGGAGAAATAGACTTACAGAACCACCGTTCCCATGGAGACCAGGAAAGCAGAAGAGAGCTCTGTGAGCATGCTAGCCAGATTTATAGGTAAACATTAGCCCAAGGCGAACACGCCCCCTAAGGGGCGGGACTTATCCCTACAAAACCTAGCACTTCACAAAGTAGTAGAAGAACATCTCCAACTCATGGAAGTTGGCTACATCACCAAAAACACAGACAGTAGATGATCTCACAGCAAAAATCCCAAAGAAGGGAAAAATACAGAAAATAACATCACCAGCAAAGAAAACTAAAATAACAGAAGATAGCAATCACTGGTCATTAATATCCCTTAATATAAATGGACTCAACTCACCTATAAAAATGCACAGGCTAACAGGCTGGATATGAAAACAGAATCCATTCTTCTTCTGCATACAAAAACACACCTCAACCTCAAAAATAGACATCGCCTACAAGTAAATGGTTGGGGAAAAAATTTCCAATCAAATAGACCTAAGAAACAAGCTAGTGTAGCTGTCCTGATATCTAACAAAATAGACTTCAAATTAAAATCAATCAAAAGATACAAAGAAGGACAGTTCATATTAGTCACAAGAAAAAATCCATCAAGAGAAAAATCTCAATACTGAACACCTATGCCCCAAATACAAGGGCACCCTCATATATAAAAGAAACACTTCTAAAGCTTAAATCACACATTAAACCTCACACACTAATAGTGGGAGACTTCAACACTCCACTCTCGCCAATGGACTGGTCAACCAGACAGAAAATTAACAGAGAAATAAAGGAACTAACAGATGCTATGAATCAAATAGACTTAATAGACATCTATAGAAAATTCCTTTCAAACATAAAAGAATATACCTTCTCAGCACCTCATGGAACCATCTCAAAAATTGATGACATACTAGGTAACAAATACAAAAAAAATGTAATAACCCCATGTATATTATCTGATCACCATGGCTTAAAATTAGAATTCAACAGTAACACTAATTCCAGAAAGCCCACAAACACATGGATATTAAACAATGCTCACCTGAGTCCATCAACTGGTCAAGGAAGAAATAAAGGGAGAAATTAAAGACTTCCTAAAATTGAATGAAAATGACCATATAAAATATCCAAATTTATGAAACACAATGAAAGCAGTGTTAAAAGGAAAGTTCATAGTACTAACTGCCTACATAAAGAATCTGGGGAAAATACCACACAAGTGAATTAACAGAACATTAGAAAACTTTAGAACAAAAAGAAGCAAACTCACCCAGGAGAAT
>NW_004949177.1:1802949-1804700 GCF_000317375.1 Microtus ochrogaster
GATCATCTCATTGGATGCTGAAAAAGCTTTTGACAAAATACAACATCCCTTCATGATAAAGGTCTTAGAGAGATCAGGGATACAAGGAACATACCTAAACATAATAAAGACAATATACAGCAAGCCAATAGGCAATGTCAAACTAAATGGAGAGAAATTCCCAGAGATTCCACTGAAATCAAGAACAAGACAAGGTTGTCTACACTCTCCGTATCTATTCAATATAGTCCTTGAGGTCCTAGCTAGAGCAATAAGACAACAAAAAGAGATCAAGAGAATACAAATCAGAAAAGAAGAAACCGAAAACTCACTATTTGCTAATGATACGTTTACATAAATGACCCCAAAAATTCCACCAAGGAACTTCTACAACTCATAAACATTTTCAGTAATATAGCAGGATACAAGACTAACTCAAAAAATTTAGTAGCCCTCCTTTACACAGATGATAAATGGGCTGAGAAAGAAAGCAGAGAAACATCACCCTTTACAGTAGCCACAAATAGCACAAAGTATCTCAGAGTAACTGTAACCAAACAAGTGGAAGACCTGTATGACAAGAACTTTAAATCTTTGAAGAAAGAAATTGAAGAAGACACCAGAAAATGGAAGACACCTTGCTCTTGGGTAGGAAGACTTAACATAGTAAAAATGGCAATAATACTAAAAGCAATCTACAGATTTAAGGCGATGTCCATCAAAATCTCAGCAAAATTCTTCACAGACCTGGAAAGAACAGTACTACACTTCATGTGGAAAGAAAAAACCCAGGATAGTCAAAATAATCCTGTACAATAAAGGAGCTTCTGGAGGAATCACAATCCCTGACTTCAAACTCTATTACAGAGCTACAGTACTAAAAACTGCAGGTATTGGCATAAAAACAGACAGGAGACCTCATGGAACCAAATCAATGACGCGCATATTAATCCACACACTTATGAACAGCTGATTTTTGACAAAGAAGCAAAAAATATCAAATGGAAAAAAGCATACTTAACAAACGGTGCTAGGATAACTGGATACCATCATATAGAAGAATGAAAATAGATCCATGTCTATCACCATGCACAAAACTCAAGTCCAAATGGATCAAGACCTTAACATAAAGTCAACCACACTGAACCTCACAGAAGAGAAACTGGGAAGTACACTTAAATACATTGGCACAGGAGACCACTTCCTAAAATAACCCCAGTAGCACAGGCACTGAGAAAAACAATTAATAAATGGGACCTCATAAAATTGAAATGTCGTGAGAGCTCCTTCTGTAATGTGGGGCTGACCAAATCCACTTAAAAACCTGAGAGAGCTTGGGAAGTTATTCTAGATAGGAAAGAGTTATTACAAATAATGCTGATATGAACATAGTTGAACAAATGCTTTTGTTGTATGGTTGGGCATCTCTTGGGTATATTCCCAAGAGTGGTATTGTTGGATCCTGAGATAGGTTGATTCCCAATTTCCTGAGAAAATGCCCCACTGATTTCCAAAGTGGTTGCACAAGCTTGCATTCCCACCAGCAATGGATGAGTGTTCCCCTTACTCCACCTTTTCTCCAGCATAGGCTATCATTGGTGTTTTTGATTTTAGTCATTCTGACAGGTATAAAATGGTATCTCAAAGTTGTTTTGATTTGTATTTCCTTGATCACTAAGGAGGTTGAACATGACCTTAAGTGTCTTTTGGCCATTTGAACTTCTTCTGTTGAGAATTCTCTGTTCAGTTCAGTACCCCATTTTTTAATTGGG
>NW_004949177.1:1806060-1807453 GCF_000317375.1 Microtus ochrogaster
CAGTTTTCTTTATTAATTAACCAATGAAAGCAACAGATAGAAGACCCACCTATATCAAGAGACCCTCATCAGAGCAATGGACTGAACTCCCAAGGTCCAGTTGAAGAGCAGAAGGAGGGAAAAGATGAGAAAGGAAGTCAGGACCGCGAGGGGTTGGTCCACCCACTGGGGCAGAGTGCCTGTTCTAATGGGAGCTAACCAAATCCATCTGGACCAGGACTGAAGGAGCATGTGATCAAACCCGACTCTCTGAATGAGGCTGACATGTACTGGCTTTTTGTGACCCTAGTCTATTTGAATGCACACCTTCCTAGGCCTGGATGTAGCGGGGAGGACCTTGGACTTCCCACAGGGCAGGATTCCCTGCCCCCTCTTAAGGAGGAAGGGAAAAGGAGGGAGTGGGGAAGTGGGAGGGGAATGGGAGGAGGGGAGGAAGCGTAAATTTTTGAAAGGAAAAATAATAAAAAGAAGAAAAGAATAGAGTTAAGCATGACTTCTTGGTAGCAGCACTTTCTTGGGTGGGCTCGGCTTGCTAGAAGCAAGCATTCCCATTTAAGAGGCCTCCTGACTCAGCTTTAGCTGAGAAACCTTGCATCTCTTTTAAGAGGTCTTGGCATGAAACATTTAAATGGCGTTAATAAAAAGCTGACTGCGTATCTTTTGGTGGTGGCAGGGACCTTGAAACACCATAGAGTTGTGGCAAAAAACATGGCTTCAGCCAGTACCTCTGGCATGCGGGTCCTCATGTTACACTAGAGTCTCAGAAAAAAACTAAGTTATGGGATGGATCCAGCCATCAAAGCCACGGCTTTAATTCTAGCCATATTGCTTAGCAAATTAAAGACTCATGTGGTCAGAAAAAGAGAGATATACAGTAAAGGTAGATTCAAAGGCAAAGAAAATTTCTAAATGGTTTACTGTGTGTTTAAAAATTTATGTTAGCTTGTAAGAAAAAAAAGGATAAAGTCCTTAAAAGAAAAAAGAGAGTAGTTGGGTGTGGTACATGCATCTTTAATCCAAACACTTCAGAGGCAGAGGCAGATGGGTGTTTGTGAGTTCAAGGTGTGGTAGCACACACTTTTAATCCCAAAATTAGGGAAGCAGAAACAGGCAGATCTCTGTGAGTTGAAGGACAGCCTGGTCTACAGAGTGAGTTCAAGGATAGCCAAAGTTACACAGACAAACCCTGTCTCAAAAAGCCAAAAAATAAAAATAAAATAAATAGAATTTAAAAGAAAGTCATGTAAAGAGGGAAAATACTCAGAGAGTATGGACACTGTAAGTTCTTGTGTTGTCATGAAGTTCTTTGTTGGCTGAGGAAGAAGCAAAAGCTGCCAAAAGATATTTGATTATAAATGCTGCTGGATTAATCCAACATATATATTTTGAAAAT
>NW_004949178.1:0-1297 GCF_000317375.1 Microtus ochrogaster
TGCCAACTTTGCTGGGGATGGGATGAAATGGTGGCTCACTTGCCTGTGAGACTTAGACCTGCTGCAGCAGCTCTGTCTGCAGGAGGCTCTCATCCTGGGCTGTGACCTGTTCCACCTCACACTGGAGATTTTCTGACCTAGAGGAGGAAGGCAGTTAGGGGAAAAGCCTGGAAGGAATCTGCTCTGTCATCTGTTGATCTGAATCAGCTCTGTTCAGCTGGACAATCCAACATGACCTTTCAACTGAGGGTGTTCCCCAAGGGAGAAGGGTGCACCCGGGCCTGGATTTTTTCTCAGCTTTTAGAATGTGCTTGAAGATGAACTGAGAACTACACTGTGCTAAGCAAGAAAATACAGCACATTTCTCCAGTTGTCTAGATACATTATTTGGAAAAATAACAGTGTAGCAATGTCTGAATAACAGTTTAGGACAGATATGCATGGCCTTGATTAGATACCAGGTGAGAGTGAGCAACCTGGTGAACTCAGTGTAGACCCTCTAGGGGAAGCTTGTAAAATAAAAGCATCAAAGTTTCTAATTATTCCCACAGCACAGAAACATGCCTGGGTTCAACTCCTCAATCAATAAAGCATCTTATAGCCAGAAAACTGTTTTCACAGAAAACCAATGGTTGCTCTAGAGAGTCTGTAATTAACATCAGTGTGCTGCATGCAGAGCTGCCCAAAGGTAGGAACTTCTCTCTAAAGGTGATGTTCTGGAAGGAAAGGAAAGTGGCAGGAGCACACACTGTCCTCCACAACTAACCCTCTACCTGCTGGTTTTAGGACTATCAGAGGGAGAATTATGTGGAGAAATGAAGTAACAGATACTTAGAAAATACCAGCGAGCTCAGAAGAGAATACGGCATAAACAATGCCCAGAAAAACTAAGGATCAAACATAGTGTTTCCTGGTGAAGTCCTTGTTGACTGGACCAGCACAATACCCTAAAAAGTTCTTTCCCTGGCTGTGGCTGAGAGACATCCAGAAAGTGAGAATCCCAAAAAGGACAGAGATCCAGGTACAGGTGACCTACATGGTACTAACTGCTCCTCCCAGCTGGGCTCCTACCTCATCTTGGGGACACTGCTGTGATGCTGCAGCTTTTCTGCAAAGTCCCTTTTCTGGGTGGCCAGCTCCTCCTGCTTCAGCAGGTTCTTCAGTCTTTCATCCAGGCTTTCTTGTTCCTGTTCATTAGAAGATTATGTCCTTAGAGGAGGGTTGCTCACTCATGTATATACGTGAATTCATGAACACAAACAAATGCATGTATGTACACATAGAAGCACACTGTAAT
>NW_004949178.1:2622-3610 GCF_000317375.1 Microtus ochrogaster
TTGCCATCCCTAGTACCACCAGCCCTGAAAAGCTGCACACCCCAGACAACCCCAAACTGGAGCTCACAGTAGCCTAAGATCTCTCAGAGGCAGGCAAAATCCAGAGAAAAACCAAATTCCAGAAAGATTCAAGCTACTGAAAACCCTGGCACCAAAACTGCTACTGTGTGCCTGAGAACAGGGTGTAGCCCACACCTTTTCTGAACTCTTCATGGTATTGGGGAAGCATCAACATGAAGAGGGCAAACAATCACTGAAGGAGGGCAGAAGTCCCAAAAGGAAAAAATTCTGTCTACAGGTCCCATGGAAACCAGATCTGCGAAACCACTGCCAGAGCACCAGAGGCCCTGGGATTCATGACACTCCCTTCTTGGTGCGAATCATTTTTCTATCCAGGGGCTCCTATTTAGGACATCACTGGGAGAGGCTCATTGTCTTTCACACTCTGCAAAACTGAGTCCAAGAGGCACAAGTTCAAGTGCTACAAGTCAGGCTTCTTGGTAAGAGGCCATTGGGCTAGAACCAGAACCCTCTCTTTGGGTCAAAGACAAAGAGGGTAGAATCAGTCTCTCCAAAGCTATGTCAGGCACTTACCTGTAGATTTTGTTCTCCTTTCTCAGCCGCTTGCACTTCTTCAAGGCATCAGTGATCTCCATGGGCCATTTCTGCAGGTCCAACATCACCTGTTTATGTTCCTTTTCCCGCATCTCAAGAGAATTCATCCTATGGTAGGGCATGGCCCCAGGAGAAAAGACCTCCATGAACATAGGACTCAAGGATCACAAGAAATAAGGCTGTGTCCTGGACTTGCCCTGCTCAGTGGATGCCACAGCCTGGCACCTATACACTAGGGCCTCCTGGTGCTTATTTAACTTAATATCCTGTCCCCAGGCCAGAAGAGGCAGGGTGTCCAAAGGGAGTTATCCAGGGCTACATGAGCAACCTCAGTGGGCTTGGAGCTTTAGATTAGTTCTCTAAGAACTTTCCA
>NW_004949178.1:7530-12068 GCF_000317375.1 Microtus ochrogaster
GTTCTTTGCTCTTTATTTCTTTAGTTTCTTTCTTCTCTTCATCTCTTCTTTCTTTCAGTCAAGAAGGGGAAGGAGATGTGGACCTATGACGCCTTGGAGACCTGGAGCGTCTTCGGTGTGGGCATCTTGAGCGGCTCCTTCAGCGATCCCTCTCCCGGGACCTGGACCTTTCTCGGCGCCTTCTTTCTCGATCCCGGGATGTGGACCGGGATCGCCTACGCTCCCTCCGCGGGGAGCGGCTACGGCTACGACCCATCGGAGTCCTACTCCTTCGACCGCCCCGGAAACAACTCCTACGCTGTATTTTTTAAGAAATGCAAAAGGACTGTACCGGTAACTACATCCCTCATCAGTCTGAATGATGTTGAATTTGATCTGAGTTCTTCAAAGTGAAGATTGCCCATCAGGGTCCTTTCCTGCATGTGCAACACCCTCACCTGGGTCTCCAGAACCTCCTGGCGCTCACACCAGGAAGCCAGCCTGTCTCAGCCATGGAGGGTCTTCAGAATGATTATGGGAAGGGTGGGAACACATAACCCCTGTAGATCTCCTGACAATGGGACGGAGGGAGGTGGGTGATCCTCTGCCCTGAGTCACAAGTGCACACACAGCAGAGTTGGACACAAACCACCTGAAACTACAGAATAAGAGACCAAAGTCTCAGACACTTTTAGGGAGTTGGCACATTCCATAAATACAACAGTATAAAAAAAGCAGAATCTTGGGAAATGCTTCATTCCTGTGGGATAGATCTCGGCTGCCATTTACTTGTTTCTCATTTTGTAAAGAAAAGTTCTGATTTCTCCTTCAGTAGAACTATGACCCTGAGCACAAGAGATGAGTAGCTGCCCCTCAGCACCAGAGCAGCTGCTGCAAATGCACAGCTGCAGCCATCAGGCTGAGGCACCAACGGGGCTCTGCATCTTCCTGCAGCATCAGTGCTGTATGGGGAACTCAGCTCTAAGGAGGGACCATGTTCAGAGGGAAACAGCAGTCTTCTGGGAAAGCTTTTACCTCAGTCAAATTTTCACCTAAAATACCCTACAAGGCTGGGAGGCATTCGTTCATCTAATACTGTTGGAGACAGTGATGGGCTGAGATGGCGTAAGCTTGGCTATGAGTTATTTGAGGAGATTGTATTGTTGCTTTTCATTACTAGTCTCACTTCTCAAGCAGTCAATCTGAATGTGAAATCCTTACATGTATTTCTCTGTTGTTACAAATGCACAGTGCATCATTCCCTGCATTCACCATATGTGAAAGCCCAGCAGCTCCGCTGCCCCTGCCACTCTGGATGCAGCACTCCTGCATTCGCTTTCCCCAGCCCACTTCCCTATGATGCAGTCTCATTTTTAATCAACATTTAGAGCAAATCTTGATTGGAGCAAGAGTATGCCAATTTTTAAAATGAATTCTAAAACTTTAAAAACCAGTGCATTTATATTTACTCTGTCATTGTGTTGCTGTTTCTTTTCTTTTTTCTACTGTGGTGATTTTACTTGAACTATTTCCTGGGTGAAGAATCTTGTTATTTTAGTATGAGAGTGGGTCTGTGAAAATGTGTGGTATTTGTGTACACATACTGAGGAGGACAGAAGAGAGTAACAGATCCCCTGGAGCTGGAGTTACAGGCAGCTGTGAACCTCCTGATGTAGCTGCTAGAGAGGGAATTAAGGCCATCTAAAAGGAAGGAACCCTTACCTGTTGAGCTATTCCTCTGGCCTCAGTAAAAGATTTTTTAGACAGAATATGGACCTGTTTTCTGAGTTAAATCTTTAGCTCTTGCTTCTCTGAGTGTGTCAGTCTCTGTGTGGGGCTAAGGTTTGTTCCCCCTTTGAGGGGCTGGTCCTCTCCTGCTTCCAAGATCTCTAACTCCACCCAACCCCAAAGTCATCACAAAATGCTGCCCTCACTGTGCTACACCCAGCCTCTTAGCCAGGTCTAGTTTGGGAGGAGCTTCAGGCTCAGAAGGCTGGGAGGAAGCTCTGTAGCATCTAGCCTGGCAGCATTCCTGTGTGGAGCTGACTGGTTGCAGGAAAAGGGACACTTCAACAGCCATCCTGACACCACAGCCCAGGGGTTGGTTACCTGCTTCTGTCTCCAGCAGTCAGACAAGCACGATGAAGAGGCTGCTGTGCTCTCTGCTGGGACTGCTGTGCACCCAGGTTTGCTGTGAGTCTGGTGTTCACATTCAGGGGACAGAGAGGATTCTGCTCAGAACATGGAGGAGTGGGGAAGCAGCTCAGGGGTCCTGCAGAGCTCCCACCTTCTCAAAGGATATGAGGTGTGTTCAGAATTCTGTGGATGCTCAGTGACCTCCACCTGTGTCTCTTTCTCTGTTTCTAATCAGGGGTGAAGGGGCAGCAAGTGAAGCAGAGTCCTGTGACCTTGGTTCTGCAGGAGGGAGAGTGTGCAGAGCTGCAGTGCAACTTTTCTACCTCTGTAAGCCAAGTGCAGTGGTTTTTATCAAAGCCCTGGGGGACACCTCATCAGCCTGTTCTTCAATCCTTCTGGAACAAAGCAGAGTGGAAGACTGAAGTCCACGACAGTCACGCAGGAACACCACAGCTCTTTGTCCATTTCCTCCTCTCAGAGCACAGACTCAGGCACTTATTTCTGTGCTGTGGATCCACGGTGCTCCCCACACACCTGCAGCCAGCACACAAACCTTCAGCTGGGTGGGTGTGACCCTTGGGTTCCCTGTCATAACTCATCAGAATTCCACCAAAGATCATTAGTTTGATTTAATATCCCTTTTCTGTATATGTAGAGTTTTGAGTTTTAACCTTGTGTAAGATTTTAGCCATGTAAATTAAGGATTTGGGTCTTTAAATTCTCAAAATATACTCCCTCCTGAATCATAAATGTCCTTCTTAGAACTAATAGAAAAGCTGGTTAGAGAACTAAATCAATGTGATCGTGTAAGTCGCAGTGTGATGAATCCACAATGGATAAAGAGGAAAGGGGAAGAAAGGCACAGGCAGGCTTCCAGGTAAGCCTGCTGTGGACAAGGTCAGTGAGGAGAAAACAAACTGCAGCAACAACAAGAACATCAAGTCATGGGAGATACAGAATGTACAGAGAGCTGGATGCTCTAGCTTCCTTTCTGTTGCTGTGATCAAGATCTCTGAGAAAAAGCAACTTAGAAGGTGAACGGATTTATTTAGCTCTCACTTCATGGTCATAGTCCATCATTGCTGGCCATCAAGGCAGGAACTCCAATAGGAGATTCAAACAGAAACCCTGAGGAGACTCTGTTGCTAGCTCAGTCACAGGCTCACACTTAACTAGCTTCCTAATATGACCCAGGTTGCTTTCCCACAGAATGGTGCCGCCCACAGCGGGCAGGTCTCCAATTAATTCATCAATTAAAAAAAATGTTGCTTGAAGTTTTAGTGCTGTTATTTAATTTATAGAAGACTTTGAGGTAATTCAAGTTATTGAATCTTTTAACTCACTATTTTATACCCTTTCATACATTTAACTTACTCGGATGCTTTCTAGATGGACGTCTGAATGTCTTTAAGAAAACAACAAGGCAGACAACTATGAGAAAATATTCACACAAATATCTCATCCAACTAACTTTAAATAGAATATCTAAAAAGTCTTACAGCTCAATAAAAGAAGATGAATGGCTCATCCCAAAATGAGGGCAGTGAGTAGACCTGTCAGAATATAATTAGAGACTGTGCTTGTTTAGTAAAGTGGTGGCTGTAGGTTTCCCTACAAGATCCATGGAGGCCATTGCAGAAAACAGAAGCAGCCAAGATGCAGAGTTGGAGAACCTAGTCCCAATGGCTATGACTACAATATAACTCCTGCATCTAAGATTCAGAAAACATTGACAAAAAGGAGAGGGAATATGATAAAAGCCAGAAGATCAGGGAGTTTGTTGTGAAATTGTGTCCCCTAAGACTGTTGGAGGCTACACAGATGAAGACCATGACTGCCTAAGCCTGAGATGAACAGGACAACAACAATGTTAAACTGGAGGGAGGAAAGTGCATGGAGCCTCAATCCTAGACAACAAAGTACTGAAACCTAATGAATGCTGGGAGTGTGAGAAATAATACTTCCCAGAGAAGAACACACCAATTGGTTATCCAGTACTGATTGTTCAGCCTTGAAAACATACTTACAAATAGTATTATTTAGACTAAACAGTTTGCATTTATGCATCTAGGAATAAGCCTGTATATACATATGTATGTAACAATGATTAATGGATGAAGAAGCATAAATTTGAAAGACAGCAAGAGGAATATATGGCAGGCTTTGGAAGAAGGAAAGAAACAGAGGAATTAATGTAATTATAATCTCAAAAATAAAGGCAATAACAAAATATTTAGTGAAAGAAGAATGTTTATGACTTAATTATGACTTAATGATCATCATATGTAAGTGGCCTATATAAGAGTTATAATATGAGATGGCTCAAGTCAAATTCAATCATCTTTTATTTTATAAAGCTTGATTGTGAATAATAAGCATTGGCATTTCCCCAATTCTTTTTTTAATTTTTTTTAATTTTTTTT
>NW_004949178.1:12853-14054 GCF_000317375.1 Microtus ochrogaster
TCCCCTTACCTCCCTCCCACCCCACCCCCAAGATTTACTCAATTCTTATGAAGAGCTTCTCTCATTTTTAAAGACAGAGTAGTTTTAGACAAGATAGATTAGGAAATATGATGATGTATAAAGAAAAGGTTGGAAGGGGAAGGAAAGAAAACATGCTAAGCTGACCTCAACACAGACAAAAATCTCTTTCCATCTCAAAAATTTTGGCTCCAGAGAAAGATTCAGTGCCTTTCTTCAAGGCATGGGCTTCTAAGGTCAGGACACTGTTGAGTGTGAAGACCTTATTTGTCCACAGAGGGGCAGTGCTGCTTCAGAGCAGGGGAAGCTTATGATTCTTCTACCTCCTCCTCCATAAGCTAGAGATTATTATTTAAAATAAGAAAATTGTCTCCTATGTTACTTGAGTTTCGTTAGAGCGAATACATGCATCTATTGAACTGTTTACCCAGATCTATTTGTCTTTTGGCCCATAATTTTGACAATAGGAATTTGCAGTTGAACACCATGAAGATGCTTGCTACTCTTCAAAGTTGTAGCCACATCACCTTCTCTAAGGAACATTTCTATGGCTGTCACCCATGCTCGGTTCACTCCTCTGCCACACTGATATGACCTGTGCCTAGAACTATGGTATGTATCTTTTCCACTGGAAAATCTACTATGGTTTGAAGACAGTTCAATCTTCTCTTCCATCCGGATCTTCTCTGACTGGACTGAGCAGTGTCTACACCCTTTTCCTTCACTGTCTTGTCTGGACACACAGACATCTTCAACAGGTTTCAGTTTTCTGTTCTTGAGTGCTGAGCCCAGAATGAAGATTAGAAGCCTGTGTGTCACAAGAGACAACCGAGCACTCCCCATACAGCAGGCAGGTAGGCACTCAGCAAACACACAGGCTTCTTCCGCATCCTAGTTTAACTGTTTCAGTTTTGAAGTTCTTGTATTCACTCGTGGGTTATAATTTCAAATGAAAACTTCAGAAATAAGCAGTCCATTTGTTTTAAATCACCCGTTCTTCCTGGCAGTATCCCAAATCCTGATATAAAGCATCTTTTCCAGCATCTCCCTACTGTCCATGCTGCCATCCTGTGTCATTATCTGTGTCATCAGGCAATTAGAGATACAAAAGAGCAGACACGTGCTGCCCTCTAGTGGAAAAGTTAAAGCTTTTCATAGGCGCAGATGTATGTACTGGAGAAAA
>NW_004949178.1:14214-30073 GCF_000317375.1 Microtus ochrogaster
GTGTTTCAGCACTGTTTGTGATTGAGACTGAAGGGCATCATTGAATCTATCCTCCACAGATGTTAGACATAGTGTATGTCGGATAGATGTCTGTCTGAAAGGAGAAAAGGAAAAAGAGAAGACACCAAAATGTAAAAAGAAAAAGCAACAAAATCACCTAAGATACTGAAGTATAACCTGTTTGGTTAGGTTCTACCTTCTCCTCTTCCTCTCCTCTTCTTTCTTCTCTTTCTCCTCCTTCTTGAGACACTTTTAGGTATCAAGACTGAACTCAACCTTGTTACATAGCTAAAACATCTTTCAATTTCTGATCTTCCTGTCTTTACCTTCCTAGTGCTAGAATTACAGGCGTGTGTGCATGCCATGTCCAATTTATACATACAGGCAGCCAAACCAGAGACTTGGAGGTGCACTCTACTGACTGAACTACATCCTCAGTCCTTTCTAGAGACTTTGTGGAGCATGGACCATTGCCTGCTGTTGGACTGTGATTGGACGTGTGATGATGTCACATATCAACACAATCCTCTTTACTCTGTATCTTCCTCGTGGTCTTTTAACTCCTATTATTACAGCACAGAGGCTCTCTGCTTTAGCAGATGCTCTTCCATTTAGTCTCCACTTCCACTCGATGCCTTGTAGATATCAACATATAAAGTCAAACTGATTTTAATATTTGTATTTCACCTATAACATTAAATATGACAAAGATACTGAACGTTTGTTCAAACTCAGAATGAGAGTAGTCAAAATGTCACATTCTTTTTTTTTAGAGTATTAAATAATTTATCTAAATCTTATCACTGGGTACTTGGAGATAACATCAGAACACACAATTTTTCATAAATCTCCCTACTCTCTGCAGACTCTAACCCTTTTCCTGATGTTGAACACAAGTAGCATGTTGTCATTCAAATTCTTTTTTATTTTATTTTATTTTTTAAAACAATCTTTTTTATTTTACAAACCAATTCCATTTCCCTCACCCTCCCCTCCTCTCACCCCCCTGCCTTACACACACACACATCATCATCATCATCATCCCCAACCACTCCCCAGAGAGGGTGAGGCCTCCCATGGGGAGTCAACAAAGTCCATCACATCACTTGAGGCAGGACCAAGGCCCTGTCCCTTGTTCCCCACATCTAGGCTGAGCAAGGTATCCCTCCATAGGAAATGGGCTCCAAAAAGCCAGTTCATGCACTAGGGATAAATACTGGTTCCACTGTCAGTGGCCCCACAAACCGTCCAAGCCACACAACTGTCACCCACATTCAGAGGGCCTAGTTTGGTCCTATGCAGGTTCCCCAGCTGTCAGTTCAGAGTCAGTGAGCTCGCACTAGCTCGGGTCAACTATTTCTATGGGTTTCCCTATCATGGTCTTGTACCCTTTGCTCATATTATTGCTCTTCTCTCTCTACAACTGGACTCCAGGACCTTAGTCCAGAGTTTAGCTGTGGATCTCTGCATCTGCTTCCATCAGTTACTGTATGAAGGTTCTATGGTGAAAATTAAGGTAGTCATCAATCTGATTACAGGGGAAGGGCAGTCAAGGTACCCTCTCTACTATTTCTTGTGGATTCTGATGAATTTCCCTAGTGCCAGGTTTCTCACTAACCCCATGATGGCTCCATCAATCAAGATATCTCTTTCCTTGCTTTTCCTCTCTGTCCTTACCCCAACTCGACCTTCCAGATCCCTCATGTTCCCCCCACTTCCCAATCCCCTTCCACCCTCCCCCTTCTCCCTCCCCCACCTTCCATGCTCCCAGTTTACTCCAGAGATCTTGTCTATTTCCCCTTCCCAGGGGATCCTCGTATGCCTCTCTTAGGGTCCTTCTTGTTTCCTGGTGTCTCTGGGGTTATGGATTATAAAATGGTGCTTCTTGAAGGTGTGTGTCCTGCCCAGACTTCAGAATGGTTTTTTGCCCTCTCTCAGCCAAAATTTTTCCAGAGTAGATCATTCTACTAACTTCTAATTTCTTTTTCACAGGTATATTATTAGATTTACTAAAGTTGGTCTTTTTTTATAAGAAGGCAATGAAATTTGCATAACTGTAACACATATACCGAGGGCCTAGGTCAGACCCATGCCTGTTCCCTGGGTGTTGGTTCAGTCTCTGTGAGCCTGTATGAGCACAGGTTAGTTAAGACTGTGGGTTTTCTTGTGGTATCTGTGAACCCTCTGGCTCCTATATTCCTTCCTTCAGGTCCTCCACAGGATTCCTTGAGCTCCACCTAATGTTTGGCTGTGGGTCTCTGCCTCTGTTTCCATCAATTGCTGGATGAAGCCTCTCTGATGATAACTGGACTAAGCACCAATCGATGAGTATAGCAGAATGTCATTAGGAATCATTTAGTTGACTTTTTTCCCCAATTGTGTTTGCTTCTATTCTAGATCTCTGGGCTATATAACATCTGGGTTGTGGCTCTCTAGGTCCTGTCAGAGGTAGACTCGTATCTCAAGCTGGACCAGTCATTCTTTGGCCCCTCCCAAAATTTCTTTGTGACTTTTACCCATGTACATCTTGAAGGGAGGACAAATTGTAGGTCTAAGGTTTTGTAGACGGGTTGATGCCCAAGTCCCCCCATTCAAAGTCTTGCCTGGTTACAGAAGATGACCAGTTAAAGCACGGTTTGCCCCATTGCTAGGATTCTTATGTAGGGTCACCCCCATAGATTCTTGGGAGTTTCCATTGTACTAGGTTTCTAGCTCATCTCAGAGATGCCCCTGATTCCAGTTGTCTCTCTCAGTACTCTCTCTCCATCCTCCCTCTACCTGATTTCTCCTGTTCCTAACTTCCATCCAGAGGCTTCTCCTTGTACACAAAGCAATGGCCTATTCTATTTCATCATAACAGTGGGATTCATGCATGCCCCCCTTGAGCCCTCCTTGTTACTGATCTTCTCAGAGTCTGTGGATTGTAGTGTGGTTAATTTATTTAATAGTGTGGTTAATTTATTTAATCGTTATCTTAGTTAGGGTTTCTATTACCATGAAGAGACACTATGACCACAACAACTCTTATAAAGAAAACATTTCATTGGGGTGGCTCACTTACAGTTTCAGAGGTTCAGTCCATTATCATCAGGGCAGGGAGCATGTCAGTGTGCAGGCAGACATGGTGCTGTCTACGTCTTAATCAGAAGGCAACAGAAAGTGGACTGACTCACGGGGCATGGCTTGAGCATACATGAGACCTCGAAGCCTGCCTCCACAATAGTACTTTCCCTAACAAGACCACAACTTCTCCAAGAAGGCCACACCTCCTACTAGTGTGCCTCCCTATGAGATTATGATGGCCAGTTACATTCAAACTACCACAATGAATAATATCTAATTATAAATGAGTACATACCACGTTTGTCTGGGTCTGGGCTACCTCACTCAGGGTAATCTTTTGCAGTTCCATCCATTTGCTAGCAAATTTCATTTGTTCCAGAAGAGATATTCATGAGCAAATTCATTTTAAAAAGTAAACTTACAATCTGCACATGGTGATTCAAACCTGAATTCCAGAATATGGGAGGCTGAAACAGGAGGATTGCTGTGAATGTGAAGCCAGTCTGGACTGCAAAATAAAACCTCATCCCCCAAAAAAAATAAATAAATAAAAAGTTATGCAAAATTATACTTTTTCACACCTGAAATATAACAATAAATTTTGTTATAAAATAGTTCAGGTAATACCAAGATTAATAAAATGAATAGCCTGGACCCATCACTTGATCTAAGAAATGAGAGTTCCCCTGTACTTGTCTTAGTTAGGATTACTATTGCTAAGAAGAGACACCATAACCACAGCAACTCTTTAAGGAAAACTTTTAATTGAAGTGTCTCACTTACAGTTCCAGAGGTTCAGTCCATTATCATGATGGGGAGCATGGCAGCATGCAGTCAGACATGGTGATGGACCTGAGGATGCTACATCTTGCAGGTAAAAGGAAGTCAGCTGACTCACTGCTGGTATTCTGAGCATAGGAAACCTCAAGACCCACCCCCACAGTGACATACTTCCTCCCACAAGGCCATATCTATTCCAACAAAGTCACATTTTCTACTAGTGCCACTACCTGTGATATTATGGGGGCTGCTACAGAACTCCTCCCTATCATACTCTGCCTCCACAGGAAAATGCTACCCTGAGTTTGGCATTATTCTCATGCATTTTTTACTTTTATAATCTATTTATTTAAAATATCATAGTTTTGCTTGCTTTTAATAATTAAGTGGAATTATAGTGTAAATACTTCTGCAACTTCCCTTTCTATTTAATATTATAGCTGTGAGGAGATATCAGGGTATATGGAATTCTGGCTATGCCTACCTAACGGGTTTTACTGAAGACTGATAGAGCGGTTAATCTTCACTGTCAACCTGACTAGATTTGAAATCACCTAGGAGACACAGGTTTAGGTGTGTCTGTCAGGGCATTTCCTGAGAAGTTTAGCTGAAAGGGGAAGACTCGGCCTGACTGTGGACTGCAGTATCCCATAGACTGGAGTCCCAGAGTGAAACAAGGGGAAAAGTAAACTGAGCCCCAGCTTTCAACTCTCGGCTTCCCGACTAGACAAATCCATTTTCAGCCACCACGCCTTCCAGGCCTTGAAGGATTGTAGCCTCAAACTGGGAGCCAAAAGAACCACTTCTCTTCAGCTGCTTGTGTAGGGTACTTGGCCACAGCAATGAGAAAGGGATCTTATATATACACACCAATCAAGATGATCAGACATCACCTGGAGGGTGGTAGAAGATGAAAAGCCAACTGAATATGGATAACTAGATTATCAAAATGGCAGTTGTTGCTAAATGGATTTAGCAGTGATATTTGATAAAATGGGATTTTGTAAGGAAATACACAGAAGAACATAAAGTAGACTCAATAGCCTGACTGAAGTTTGTTCAAGCAATGTATCTTTAGCAGATGCTCAGGCCCAGCAATACTTTAAAAAAACAAAAAAAGAAAGAAATCTATCTTTTTTCATTTTACATACCAATCCCAGTTCCCACTCCGTTCCCTCCTCCCATTCTCTCCACCTTCCCCCACCCCCATCCACTCCTCAGAGAGGGTAAGGCACGTTGTTTCAAGAAAAGACCCAGGCCCTCCCTGCTACATCTAGACTGAGCAAGGCATCCATCCAAAAAGAATGGATTCTAAAAAGCCAGTACAAGCAGCAGAGACGAACCCTGGTGCCACTGCCAGTGGCTCCTCAGTCTGCCCCAGCCATGCAACTGTTACCCACATTCAGAAGGACTAGCTTGGACCTATACTTGTTCCTTCCCCATCCATCTGGAGTTGGTGAGCTCCCATTAGCTCAGTAGACTGTTTCAGTGGGTGTCCCCATCATGGTCTTGGCCTCTTTGCTCATATTCTCACTCCTCCCACTCTAACTGTGTTTTGGGAGCTCAGCCCAGTCCAGCAATACGTTTTGTCTCTTAAGATTCCCTTTAGTTTTTTTGTTGTTGTTTTTGTTCTTTGGTTTTGGGGAGCTTTTGGCGGGGTTGGCTTTTTGAGACAGGGTTTCTCTGTAGCTTTGGAGCCTGTCCTGGAGTTCACCCTGCAGGCCACCTGTCTCTGCTTCCTGAGTGCTAGGATTAAAGGCGTGCACAACACCACCCAGCAAGTTTTTGTTGGTGTTGTTGTTGTTTAGACAGGGTTTCTTCCCTTTAGTTTTCTAAAGAAGTTGGCAATGGTGTTGAAGTGGTGAGGTGTTGATCTGACTTACTGAGTAACTCTGCACTCGTAGCTTTCTTAGCACATATTACACACAACACGGTTGTCTGGTCATGTTATTCCATGATCATTCCGCTTTCAATGTGGAGGTGGAAAAAAAAAAACTCAAATCAGGAAACCTATTAGGAAAGTGTTCCGGGAGTTTAGACAGAATAACTGGAATGAGGGTTGTAGTTAGCAGAGACAGAAATAAGTCTGAGAGATTCTTAGTAAGTAAAATCAACTACATTTCAGGCAAGCAGAGATCTAGAGGCGCTGGAGTGATGGTTCAGTGGTTAAGAATGCATGATAGTCTTCCAGAGCACCTGGGCTGGAGAGCCAGCAACCATACAGGACCTCACAACCGTTTGTACTCTAGTTCTGGGGAATCCCATAACTTTTTTTGGCCTTGAAGGGCACCAGGCACCCACGTGGTACCGGGACACACAAGCAGGCAAAACTACCAAACACATACTTTTCTTCTTGAAATGAGAGATATAGAGTGGTTTGTATGGAAGTCAGGAACTCGAAGAAGAGATCTGAATTGCATACATTTGGGGGTTCTATGAAGAATTAGTGACTGAACTCATATATCACAACACAGATGGTAATGGATAGGGGCTATGTGTTGTGGGCAGCCAGGATGACGGTGGACGGAAACCAGAGACCTGAGATGGCTCCGTGGGCAGACTGCTACACAGACATCAGGAGTACCTGAATTCTGTTCGCCAACCACCTTTAATGAAAAGCTGGATATATAAAAGTCAGTTGTAACCAGCGCCATTAATCTCAGGGAACACAGCAGGAGCCAGTCTAGGCAATTCTGAGCCCCAGGTTCACTGAGACCTTGTCTCAAAAATGAAGGTGGAGGGTGATAGAGGACTATTTCCTCACGTGCACTCTCTAGCACACACAAACCCAAAGACGGAAAAGAGAGGGGCTAGCGGGCGAAAAGAGGGTCCTAGGATCCAACTAGCAACATTTATCTATAGTTTGAGAATTTAAAGGAAGCGGAGCAATCAACAGACGCCAAAATTCGTTCTTAAAGTCCTTGAAGACAGAAGCACCCAGCATTTTGAGGTCTGGATATGTGTCGGTTTCTTTAGGAGCGGGTATTTCTGCGCGTCCTCCTCCCCTGTCTTTTGCGTCATCAACCTCTCTTCCCACGGAAATTTGCGGTCTTTCGATATTGCTATAACTCCTTCCGGGTCGGGGGAAGCGGGGTGGCGCACACCTAGTCCTGCAATTCGCGTGAGCCGAGGCGCGTAGTCGCGTCCTGTTTTAAATCTCGCGCAGGCGTGTTGGTTTCCCCGTCGCTATGCGGGTGCTCGTGGGTGAGGGAGGGCTGGGAGAGTCGCGGGCGGGCTTAAGCTGAGCCCGAGAGCTGGGAGACCAGCCCCACCGGGCGCCGTCTTCTAAGCAAGCGACCTAGCCTTGGCTTCCCAGCCCCAAATGCGGAATCCCTGAAACCCCGTGTCCTGTGTCACCTCTGCATTGTGGGGCGGGAGCGGGGGTGGGGGGGGAGTGGAGGAGAGGCCTGGTGTCCGAGGGGACGGCACCAAAAAGAGCAGCCCGGCCTGCCTCCTGCCTCCTCGCGGAGTATAAACAGTTTGTGCTCTCCCATCAGGTGGCGGGACGGGATTCATCGGGACAGCCCTAACCCAGCTGCTTAAAGCCAGGGGCCACAAAGTTACGTTGGTCTCCCGCCAGCCTGGGCCGGGTCGAATCACTTGGGTACGTCCAGCCTCAGCAAGGTGGGTGCGAGGGCAGTTTGCAGGCCGCCGGGAACTGTACCAGCAGGTCCTGTGCTTTCTCCAACAGAGTGAGCTCATTAGGTCGGGACTGCCCCTCTGCGATGTTGTCATCAACCTGGCTGGAGAGAACATCCTCAACCCTCTGCGAAGGTCAGCTGGGCCATAAAGCAGTGTCACTAGCACAGGAGCAGAAGGTCGACTCCCGTGAGCTATGCGTGGCAAACATACACTGTGCAAAGTGTGTCTTAACGTTGGAGCCGGTTCTATGTCGGTGTCTAAGAAAGCCCATTGTGTGGCTAAAGAGACGTAGTAGTCCATGCGTGTTATGGAGGGGGGAACAGTCTTGGCTGTCTTAGCCACCCTGAGTTATGCATTAAGATAGATAAAGGACAAGTGGCTGGCCGGGAGAATAGGCAGGTGTATAGGAGATGAGCAGTGAGGATATGGGTTGGATGTGTGTCTGTACTTCTGACCTTTTCACCTCTGCAGATGGAATGAGGCCTTCCAAAAAGAGGTTCTTACCAGCCGCCTGGATACCACCCACTTGCTAGCTAACGCCATCACCAACGCCACACACCCACCGCAGGCTTGGATACTAGTCACAGGTGTAGGTACGTCCCAAAATCACCAACCTCTTACATTAACAGGAAGAACAGAGAAGGCAGCTCAGGCCCTTGGGGCTAGTTAGACCCCACTGCAGCACCCTAGAGGACTATCCTTTCCAGTGTAGCTTCTAGACCCTCCAGCCACGGCAGGTTTCTCCTAACCTATGGATTTTCACTACGTGGTATTCATGGGTGTGAACTGAGTGGGGAGTGTACTTGGCTAGAGACTCAAAGCTAGGAGCCCTTGGTGGAAGCCCTCAGAGAAAGGGATGGATGGTACCAGTCCTAGTGCTGAGGAAGTCGACCTACTGCAAATACCTTGCTTTTTGGTCCACAGTTCTTTATAAACAAGTCCCTTATTAGTGTGTCACCCTTGAGACAAAATAATTGCAAACAATTAAAATGAAATACTCTACTATTTTATACATTTAATCCTTGCAAAACCTTATGAGGTAGGTACAGTTACTCCCATATTGAAGATGCAGATTGTTCATACAGAGAGTAACTTGCCAGAAAGTCACAGATGTCAGGAATGGCAGAGCTCAAGCAGCCGGGCACCCAGGTTTCTGTTCCTAGGTTTCTGTTCCTAAGCACTACAAGCTAGCAGCCTCTGGGTATAGCCCTGTAGCCAAAGGCTAGACTGGCAGGCAGGAACACAGGAAGCAGCTCAAGGGGAAAACAGTCTTCGTTCTTTCTTCTCCTGTGGAGATCCAACGGATCAAAGAGAATGAGGCTAGGGAGCCTTTAATGCAGAAGGCCCAGCAGGATAGGGCCAGCCAGGGCAATGAGTGCTTTCCCACAACAGCTTACTACCAGCCAAGCCTGACTGAGGAGTATGATGAAGACAGTCCAGGAGGAGATTTTGACTTTTTCTCCAACTTGGTAACCAAATGGGAAGCAGCAGCCAGGCTGCCTGGGGAGTCTACACGCCAGGTTGTGGTACGTTCAGGTGAGGACCAAGGGCCTGGGAATCTGGCAAAGTGGAAGATTTCTGGGCCGAGGTTACAGTGAGAGAACACCATCAGTCTAGCTAACCTACCGAGGGAAAGTCCCAAGAACATCGACAACCCTCAACTCTGACCTGTCCAAACCCACATGGGAAGAAAGTGAGGAAGGGAAAAGAGAAGTTAGAGTAACACAGATTTTCAAGGCTAAGCAACCTTCCTGTACCACCCTCTTGCCTGCTTTAGGGGTTGTGCTGGGCCGTGGGGGTGGTGCCATCAGCCACATGCTCCTGCCCTTCCGCCTGGGCCTAGGAGGCCCCATTGGTTCAGGTCACCAGTTCTTCCCCTGGATACACATCGGTGATCTGGCAGGAATTCTGACTCATGCCCTTGAAGCGGACCATGTCCAAGGAGTCCTGAACGGAGTGGCTCCAGCATCTACCACAACCAATGCAGAGTTTGCCCAGGCCTTGGGTGCTGCCCTGGGCCGCCCAGCCTTCATACCTGTCCCCAGCACGGTGGTACAAGCAGTCTTCGGACGAGAGCGTGCCACCATGCTGCTGGAAGGCCAGAAAGTGGTCCCACGGCGGACTCTGGCCACTGGCTACCAGTATTCCTTCCCAGAGTTAGGGGCTGCCTTGAAAGATGTCGTAGCCTAAGTAGAGAAGGACCCCCAAGGCAGGAGCTGAGGCCTGTTCCTCAACTAAGAATTGGCTCAGGTGATGCCTGTATTTGAGATGAGAAGCCATCTGGGTATTAAAACCTCTCCCCTCACTTTCTTCCCATGTTGTGTTCCCCCATCTGAGAACATCAGTCAAGGTTGTAATCCTAACCTCAACCTCTTTAACTTCTTGTCGTTTCTGTGTCGCACTGTCGCCCCAGTTCTCCTTATACTGTGTAGAGAAAGTTCAACAGTTATGGCAATAAATTCTATCACTAGCTTCAGCTGTCTCTTTGGCTTAGATTCTCCTAGAATTTATCTTAAGGACTATTACCTGGATGGCTCTTCCTCCTAAATGAGGTTCTGAATGTTGTAATACTCAGTCTCTCTCCTCACCCTTCCCTTTCTTGGTCTATTCCCAAATGAGCTGGTGAGACATGGGGTATGAGAGATTAAAGACAGTACACATAAGGACCTATTTCCAGTGAGTTCTGGTGCTGCCCTAGCCACCTGTTCAGAGGATGCCAGCAAATATGGGGGAAAATAGAAAGGCCTGTAGGTTAGCCTCAGTATTTCACCCAAATGGCAGGGAATTCATCTAGCAAGCACATGCAGATCCCACCTCCTACTGCGGCAACACGAAGCCAGTGTCCCTCTATAAGCTAGGATCTGTGTCTCATCTGCTTGGGAACACTTCAGCCTCCTTCCAGGGCCCTCAGCATAAAAAAGAAACTAATTCTGGCCTTCTGTACACCCACCATCACAGCAAGCGAAAAGAGCAAGAAACCAATCACAAACTTAAAAAGCTCTTCTACCAGCAACTAGTTCAGACCATTCTCTTTGTTTCCTGGGCACTGAAAGGAGTCGCTGTCATTTCCCTGATCACTTTGCCTCCAATACAGCTGTCCCAGCCTGAGTCAATCTAGTGTAGAGATGAAAATGGCCCAACGAAACAGACAGACACAGACCTAGGGACCCTCTCCTCAATCACTGAGCTCCACCCACAGTCACCTCTCTGTGTCACTAGTAAGTCAGCCAGAAAAGAAGCTAATTCAGAGACTTGCTACAACTCCCAAACAGAACTGAACCTAGGGAACCTGCCTTACCTTTTTTATCTGAGAAGTTGACTAGCTCTGAGTTATTTCTGGGGAAGGTAAAAATAACAGAAGCTTGTTAGGCTACAGTAGAGAAAGCAAACTACTGGAAAACTAAACATCCAGGTCAGGAGTGTGCCTCCTTGCAGACAGTAAATCCCTGGCACAGAAATCAAGCAGATAGCAAACAATGACTTGTGGGAATTAGGATGTAAACACTTGGCCATGATATGTCAGTGGGGGTCATCTGTGACTAACCAGGTGTCTGTCAACTGATGTTTCAGCTTCCACTCCTAGACAATAGTTTCTTAACCATACACAGGAAGCAGTACCGTGTCTTACCAAATGCAACCCACGTCTTCCATAAAGGAAATAATAGATCCCACTAACATTGTCACTGCAAAGCATGGCTTCATGAATTTGGTGAACACATTCAACACCAGAGAGAGGATTTAACCGGGGCCTTTCTGACACATTTGTGAATATGTAAACACATTTGAATGCAGCTGACCAGCTGCCTCTTCTGGGGACCCTGAGAGTTTTTAGGGAATGCAGCAATCAACCTAACAACTATTTTGTTAATCTGTGTTTGGAAGGTTGCTGGGAAAGGGTGCAGCCATGACAGGCGTGTTCTACTGAAAACCCCGAGTTAAAACTGAGGGTGTGGACTGTGGACATCTCTGAACGTGAAGTTTTGGTTAGGGAGCCTATGCAGACACAGGCAGACACACCTGAGACATGATCCAAGATCACTTCCTCATAGGAGCCTTCCTCTGTGTACCCAGTTCTCCTCTCAAAGGTTATTTTTTATGTCTGTTGTACAGACATAAGTAAAAGTCAAGCGACTCTGCCAAGGTTGTAGGTAGGCACAACCCAGACTGGGACCCTTCTGGGTCTCTGCTGTCTCACTGCAACAGCCTGCATAGCACTGTGGCCCTGCAGAACCCAGACAGCTCAGGCTACACTAGCCATTCAGAAGAGCAGCCTGAGGATGCTTTTTTCCTCAGCTTACCCTAGCCTCCAACTCAGCTTAACCTGGCCAACAGTCTCAGCCTTCAGGAGGAGCCTCTACAGCCTGCAGAAACCCTCTGCAAAGACCAGGATGAGTGCTTAAATCTGATCAAAGGCTCCTTAGAGATGGCTGCAGTCCTGACTAAGGTCGAGCCACCTTATGGACCCCAGGCAAGAGTGTTCCCACACTCAAATCTCTTCTCCGGTGCTTCCTCCAGCCAAAGCACCATCTTAGAGGGAGTCGGGCACAGTCTGAGCAGCAGAGGAAGGGGCTGGGCTGGGGTTGCTAAGTCTGATAGGGCAGCAGCTACGCAGGCAAGTAAGGCTCAAAAGTTGAGACTCAGCAGGGCCTCAGAGAGTTGATTAATATCCCGGCAGTATGGTTCCCGCTGCAGGATGAAGTCCACCTTGTGGTCCTGACCCCAAAACACCTCCAGCAGCTGGCGCCGGAGCCGCTCTGTCTCCCTGGTCTTCCGAATGCCACCTTTTTCCTCTTCCTTCCCTTGCTTCGCCTGCTGCTGATTCCCATGGTCTTTGGGGCCTCTGGAGGGTTGCTGAGCCTTAGAAGAGCCCTGTTTCCTGGAGAAAAGCAGAATAAGAAGTGATAAGCACTCCGTAGAAAAGTTGGGCCTCCGGGAGCCTCAGGCAAACTGACAATTCCCAGCTTTGGAGATGAATTCGTGAAGTTCCCTATGCTGGCCACCGAGTGGCAGTATCCCACTAGAAATGCAATGTCCTGTTTAATAACTTGCTTATGAGCCAATAGAGGGTGTGGGGGTGCAATTGGCTATCATTACATGCAATCATCTCCCAAATCCTTCCATCAAACACACAGACCAAAAGGAAAAGAAATAAACATTTCTCTTCCTAGTACGAAGTCTGTATCAGGAGTCCCTGGGGAGACTTTAAAGGCCAGTCCCACAATCTCGAGACTACTGCAGTATAAAGCTGGCCCAAACTGTGACACTCCCATGCAAGCCTCCAGTCCTTCAGAGAGGAGATCAACAGGCTGCGGGCAGAAGCAAGGGCATTACCTGACTGTCTTCTTCAGGAACTCATCCAGGGTGGGGCCATTTCGCCCCAGAGGGTCATCTGGGACCATGAAGAGGTTTCCCACAAAAGTGAAGGGCAGCAAGCTGGATGCAGAAAGAGGGAGTCACAGGAACGATCTCACTGACATCACCCAGACCAAAACCACCCGGAGCTACTGGCTAGCGTCCTCAGGCATCTTCAAGCCCTTGCCCAGGATTCTCACCCAGTGGCCAGAGAAGAGCTGCTTTAGAGAAAGGTCTGAGTCGCTGCCCTATTCTCACCGCTCTCTGATGATGGCCATCCACTTGTCTGACTCCTCTGCCAGATCTCGGAACTGGTCATTGGAGACAATGATCCCATCGGTCTCTTCCGCCAGCTTCACCATGAACCTGTCTCGAGGAAACACGGAAACCATTCTGGGATTCCCCAAGGATCGACCCCACAGTATGCTATCAATGCCTGTGACCCAATTCTGGTGATGGAGGTCCGTCTCCAAACTCGTTTAAATAAAGAAGGGTGAGGGAGGCTTGGGAATTGAGGCCAGACCCTCATGCATCCTAGGCAAGTGCTTTACCACTGAGATTATAGGTAGGCTGGTAGGTAGACAGACAGACAGACTGACCGAGGCAATGGGGGTCAGAGACAGGCAGGGCATGGTGGTGCACACCTTTAATCCCAGCACTTAGGAGGCAGAGACAGGCAAATCTCTTGAGTTCTAAGGCAGTCTGGTTTATATAGTTTCAGGACAGTCACATAGAGAGATTCTATCTCAAAAACAAACAAATCTTGCTAAGTTAGTCTAGCCTTGAATTCTCTCTGTAGCCCCAGCAGGCTTTGAACTCTAATCTTCCTGCCACAGTTCTGATTACAGTGTGTGCCTCCATATTCGGCCCCTCCCCTCACTTCACACAGGTGACTAACTGGCGTAGGAACCAAGGTCAGAGAACAAACAGCGGTGAATCCAGCGTAGTGAGTGTCCCGAGGGTAGCCCATTCACCACACCCATCACTGAAGTCTGTTTCTGAAACCGAGCTAGCGAGAACTTTCTCCCACCCCACCACCAGTCATTCACAATCCCCCATGCCTCCACGCTGCCTTACTTTCCAGGGCCACAATCACCTTAATAATCCAGACATTAAAATTGGGACTCATGCCAGCATTCCACCAGCTCACCGCACCATCCTCCATCCCTCAGTCTCAACTGCTCTTCCCGACACAGAGCTCTTCCACACCTGCCCTTCATCCCAACCAGTCCCAGTGAGAGGCCTTGAGTAAGTCCACACGTCCAGGCTGCACCCAAGGAACTTACTTTCTGGGAGCAGGCGGTATGGCTCGCTTGGTAGAGTGCTCACCTAGCTGCATGGGGCCCTACGTTCAACCTCCAGAACCACATAGACTGGGCATGGTAACACACACCAGTAATCTGGCATTCAGGAGAATCAGAAGTTCAAGGTCATCCTTGGTTACTCAAAAAATAGATAGAAAAATAAAATTTTCAAGTTTTTTGTTCTTTATTAATAATTTACTTATTTTTATTTTATGTGCATTGTTGTTCTGCCTGTGTGAGACTGTCAGATCTTGGGAGTTACAGACAGTTGTTAGCTGCCATCTGAATGGTGGGAATTGAACCCAGGTCCTCTGGAAGAGCAGTCAGCGCCCTTAATTAATCACCGAGCCATCTCTCCAGCCCCTCAAGGTTTTTTTTTTTAAGATTTATTTTTTTTTATATACATACAGATGCTTGCTTTATCTGCATGTATACCTGCAGACCAGAAGAGGGCATCAAATTGTGAGCTGTGGTGTAGTTGCTGGGATTAAATTTAGGACTTCTGCAAGAGTAACCAGTGCTCTTAACTGCTGAGCCATCTCTCCAACCCCAAAATTATAAAGCTTTTAAAAGACACCTGAGGCCTACTTTAGTAATTTTCTTGTTTTGTTTTATTTGTAAGATATGAACTCACATAGCCCAGGCCTGCCTCCAATTTACTGAATAGCTGAAGCTAACCTCAAGCTTCCTGCCTTTACCTCTACCTCCCAAGTGCTGGCATTAAAGGCAACTGCCATCATGGCCAGGTCCATCCACAGAGTGAGATTCACAAGGTGGTAGGCAGTGAACTAACTTTTGAGAGGTTTAAAACCAAAGAGATAAGTCCATCCCACATCCTTCTCAGTCAAAACTCCCAATCCTTCCTTCCTGGAAAATCCTAGTCACAACATGGCTCCCTTCCCTGGACTCCTACAGTGCCTGATTTACGGGTTTGTTTTTTTTTTTTAAATCAATTTTCACTTTGGGGCCCTCTGAAGCCAAGGACCAACTCTTGCCCCAGAGTTCTTTCTCCAAGTCATGCACCTAGTCTGAAGTGAGCAGTCAGTATCTGAAAGGCATTGTAGTCCAGAGAAGACAGGGAATCGGGATTAGGTACAACAGGTGTGTGGGAAACAAGTTTAGGGGTTGCTATGCTACGTGAAGTCCACAAAGCGTGCTCTCTAGTCGGCTCTGGGGTTAGGCTACCTCTTGCTCTGGCAGAACTCACTCAGCAGGCCATGTTGGGTTCCACTGTGCTGATCTGTACCACAATGAAGAGAAATTCCAGGTCTATATCATGTAAGTTACTGTCTTAGATAAACCCAAAATCTAGGCCTTAAAATAAAATAACTGCACTTGGGAGGCAGAAGCAGGAGGTTCACCACAAGCTCAAAGCCAACCTGGCCTACAGAAGAAGTACCAGTTCCAACCCAGGGCTACAAAGTGAGATCCTGTCCAAAACAGAAAAGTAGCATCAGAAGAGTCCTCCTTGGTTTTTGTCAACTTGATACAATATACAGTTATCTGGGAAGGCGACCCCCAAGTGAGAAAATGGCTCCATTAGATTGCCTATAGGCAATGTGTGAGACATTTTCTTCATTGCTGATTGATAGAGCCCGGGCTACTGGAGGCAGGGCCACCTCTGAGCAGGTGGCCCTGGGTGGTATTAGAAAGCGAGCTGAGAGCCGGGCGGTGGTGGCGCACGCCTTTAATCCCAGCACTTGGGAGGCAGAGGCAGG
>NW_004949178.1:30580-35514 GCF_000317375.1 Microtus ochrogaster
AGGCTGGTCTCGAACTCACAGAGATCCACCTGCCTCTGCCTCCCGAGTGCTGGGATTAAAGGCGTGCGCCACCACCGCCCGGCTTGCTGGCTAGTTCTTAATTGTCAACTTAATCTAGAATCACCTGAGAAGAGTTCACAGTGACGAACTTTCTGGATCTGGTGGTCTGTAAGAACGTGGTTAATTAGAGTGGAAAGACCCAACCACCGTGAGCGGCACCATTCCCTAGGCAGGGGATTCTGGATCCCATGAGCAGCAGAAGCAAGCTGAACACTACCATTTATGCAGTCATTGCTCTCTGTTCCTGACTATGGATGTGATGTGACCAGCTCCCATAAGATCCTGCTGCTGTGACTTCCCAGCTATACTGGACTGTAACCTGAAACAGGGAGCTAAAATACACACTCCTTAAAGTTGCTTTTTTTGGACTTTTCTGGACTCTCTGGACACCAGGCATGCACAAAGTGCACATCCATACATACAGGCAAAACACTACTACACATAAGATTTTTTTATTTTACACAAAATAGAAAGGTTTAAAATAGCTAATCAGTTTTAAAGGTGTATATTTCCACACCATGTTTTCTGTCCAGCCTATATGGTACCTCTGTAAATAGAGATAAATACAGGCATCACCCTTCTCCTTTCTTTCTTCTTTTTAGTTTATTGAGACAGGGTCTCACTTAGCAGTCCAGGCCAACCTGGAACATACTTTGTAACTCATGATGGTCTCAGATTCGTGGGAATTATCCTACCTCGGTCTCTCAAGTGCTGGGATTACAGGCGTGACTACCACACCCAGCTTCATGCAACACTTAATTGGGCCCATGCAAATGTTAAGAGGGTACATCACTGGACTCTCGCTTAGCACCAGGAAAGAGGTAAGCACATACCTTATCTTCTTTTGATATTCACAAGGAGGGTGAATGAATGGAGAAGGACCCTGAGACAAAGAGGTTGATTCACTAAGAGGTGGGGCCAAGGCCATAGAGAAAGCAGATCACTACTGAAGCCTGGAGCTCTAATTCTGACATTCTGTTCCATTCTCAGACTGGTGGTCTCTCACGGAACTGTGTTCTAGGCAGTCCTAGTATTCAAAGATTGTGTTTCTACATCTTATTTATTTTGAATATTTTCCCAGAATGTTCAAAGAATTTCTCTACATGTTTAGAAATTCTGCCAGCCATTCATGTCATCAGCCTTCCCGGCTCTCCGTTACAGAGTATTTTCTAGACAGCACTTTCTATAAATACAAGGTGAATGATGAGCAGGCCAACACAGTTGTCCACAGTCCCTCTCGTGTCACCTGCAGAGCTGACTTACCTACCCAGTCATATGTCCCACGGAAACTTAACTCCACTACTGAGGCTGGAAGACAGAGGTCAGAAGCATCTCTCTCCTGCTCAAAGTCCCACTAGACTCCTTCTATAAAACTGGGGGCCAGGGGAGGAGCAAATACCTGTCATCATAGGAAGAAATCCTCTTGCCATCCATGACTCGTGAGGGTGTCAGGGAAAGCAGACTCAGGGAGTACAGCTTCTGCAGGAAGTGACTCTCTACAGAACAAGATACAACAGGGTACCAAAATACCTCAAGGTAGACATGGCCTGACCCAGGACACAGATGGCCAGACCCAACTTACCTCTGACCTTGGAATCCTTACTGAAGCGCCACTGGGGCACAAAGACAGTTATGTCACGATGCCCACGGTCCCAGAAGTACTGCACAGCAAGAGCAATGCCCCGGCTTGAGAAGTAGTGCTGCAGGCCATGCCTGCAACGGAGAGGGTCAATGCTCAGGACCCGCAGGAGGAGGCTGCACGACCAGCCCCTGGGCAGATGTCTCCAGGACAGACACCCCTCCTCAGAGCTCAACCCCACCAGCTACTTACACCATGGCCACGTTGCTGCCATCAATGACGATATGACGGAGGTCTGGCTGGCCGGGCACATTAGCAAGGCACAGGGTGAAAGGGTCCTGTAAGGCTTCCTGGAAACGCTGTGTGCCGGTCACCAAGTTGCCCCCTCGAGCGCCTCGTTTAGACCCTCGACCTCGAGCCCCAGCCTGTTGCTTGTCTCCCCTGTCCCCCCGATCTCGGTCTCCACAGGGCCACGGGGGTTCCGGCGCAGGTGGAGGGCTAGGTACTCTGGGAGGTGACGTGCTCCCATTATGGAGCCGCTGGAGGAGAGAGGCTCCGCGAGTTTGAGCTGCCCTCTGAGAGGGCACATGGGCACCAGAAGAGTCACCCTGCATACTGAACCCTCCTCTTTGCTGAGGAACCTCCTCTTTCCCCAAGGCCTTTCCCTTCAATGGTGCCTCTGCTCCTCCACCTACTGGTTGTGACTTGAAAGCCACTCCTCTCTCCCAGATCTCTTCCCCAGAGGGCTCCTTCCTCCCTGAATGTGTGTCCCTGACACCATCCTGTTTACTTCCCTGCTTCTCCATAGTAGGTCTTTCTCCTCTTGCTGCCCTTGAATCTCCGGACCCCACCACTCCAGTACCCTGGGACTCCCCACCTTGACTCAAGGGAGCCCTAACTCCCTGGAACTGAGCACTCAACAGGCCTCCACTCCCCTGCCGCTCAGGAGAGGGCAGCACCTGTGGCCCCTGCTCTCCAGATGCCTCCTGTGCTAGGCTTAGGAGCTCCTCCTGGACAGCCAGGGGCAGCTGCAGCAGGGCCTCCATGTAGGCATCCTCCCTAGTCTGCAGCAGAGCAGAGAAGTCTCTCAGCACTCCAGCACTGGCAGGGGCTCCGGGACAAGACTGCAGCTGAAGATCCCAACTCAGCCGCTGCACTAACTCCTCCACCCGGCTCTGAGCCATCACAAATGCCTCCGTTAGGCCACTGATCATCAGAGAGCCAGGAACCAGGGGCACCAGGTGGGCAGATGTGCTCCAAGCCAGGCAGTCAAGGAAGAAGCCGTGGGCTCCCCGAAAGACGCAGTGCAGTCTGGGTGGGTAGCAGATTTCACTCTGCAGTTCTGGGCTGCAGAGCCCCTTCAGGTATTCCTAGATGGGAAGGTCAGAGGGGAACCTTCTAGAAGCCATCTCCTTCAGGTTCATTGTTCTCCCTGAGCTCCAAGCGCATGCATCATCCAAGTAGATACTGTTATTATTCCCATTGTAGACACAGGGAAATTTAAGACTAGATCAGAAGGCTGTCAAGTGGTGAAGCTGTATCAGAACTCCTCCTCGAGGCCAAAGAAAGAAATGTGGCCACCCCCCTGCCACACCCACTCACTCCCAGTGAATTCCTTGGCAAGGGCCACCAGTGGTGCCATTGTTCTACTATCCCCCAAGGGCACAAAGTAATTTGTTTCCAAATGCTTGCAGTACCTGGGCCACAGGGCAGAAGTGAAACCAAAATTCTAAATAAAAAATAACTGCTGAGTTCCTCAAAGCTCAGGACAGAAGCAGTCAGTAAGATAGCAGAGGCAGAAATCCTGCCCAACCGCTCTCCTCAGAATCTGCCTAGGGGAGGGGCGGGGTCCAAAAAGGACTTGGGAGAGGAGTTCACCTTGGCTCTGCAGACGTTCTCCTTGGGGCCCTCAAGCTGCAGCCAGATGTGAGGGTTCTCTGGGCAGTCTTTGGAGAGGATGCTCATTCCCACGCTGAAGATACGCTCCAAGCGAGCCTGCTGCTCCCGAACCTTGTCCTCTGCCACCGCAGACACCGCAAAGCGGTCAGGAGTCGGGGAAGCCAACCCCCAAGTAGACATGGCTTCTTCCTGGGGTCCTGGAAGAGCAGAGGCAAGCTCAAAGTCTCTCTCTCTTCAGCCCAAATCTCAACCACACGGCCTACACCCCCACAATCAACAAGTCGCACCTAGTCACAGCACCGGTAAACAACCCCAGGAGGTAGCACTGCCACTTCGGGGGTAGAGAGGTTAGAAAATTACCTATCCACAGGCCTCTCCCGGAAAGGAAGTCCTTCGTAAACAAGGCTATAGGGGATAGACGACTGGCCTCAGGACACAGATGACCATCGCCCAAAAAGGGGGAGTTCCGTGAAGGAGCCTCCAGCTCATTCTGAGAGTCGAGAGTCGGTAAGAAGTGGGTGGGTGAGGAAAGATTCCCAAAGCTCAGACGTCTCTGCAAGTTTTGAATAGAAAAGAGCCTCTCCAGAGACAACTACTCGCCGGAGGCTGTAACTGTGTAGTCCTGGGAAGGGGGTGGGTGCCCTTGCCCAGTGTTCTTTCTCTAGCCACTCCTACCTCCCGCCTCTCTTCTCGGAGACGTACACAGCCTAGCGTCCCACCCAGGACCCGGGGCCTGGCCCGCCCTCCCACAGACTGCCGTAGTGGCCGCCCCCCAGCCCGATCACCCTCGGGCCGCGGCCTCCAGCTCCCGATCTCCGGGAAGGGGAGCGCCTACCACCAAAGCCGCGAGTCCCGCTGTTCCTCTAGGGGCTCGGGGTCCCCGCGCTTCACCCTCACCCCAGGGGGCTGGGGCTGGGGACCCGAATCTGGGAGGGCCTCCTCGGCGTCCCAGCCAACCTACACTCCTGTCGTCAACAACGCGTTCTGGTTTTGGAGTCACTTCCCGGCCTGGGGCGGAGTCAGACCGGCTCCTCCCCCGCCAGGGCTGCGCTGCCGTCTCCTCCCGCGCCAGCCCTCCCGGGCTCCGCCTGCTGCCCTGCGGCCCACCGACCCGCCCTCCACGTCCCCTGCTCCCCTACCGGGCCTACGGGTAGCCAACACTTCTGTCCCCACCCCCCAACCCCAGCCCCACCCCAACGCCTCCCGCCGACTCTCACGTTCGCCTCCCGTTCTTGGGGGGTCCTTGCGTGTTCTGCTCAGTTGAAGGTTCCAAGAGGGAAAGTGACTTGCCCAGAGTGACAAGAGAATACTGCCTTGGCCCAAGCACTTTCGCCAAGTAGATTGTGGGGAAAGATAAGAACACACCTTCCAACATTAACAAAAAAAAAAAAAAAAA
>NW_004949178.1:35708-40502 GCF_000317375.1 Microtus ochrogaster
TGTGTGTGTGTGTGTGTGTGTTTGTGTGGTTGTGGTTGTTCTCCATCACCCACTCTCGAGCCTCCCTGCTACAGAATCAGGCTGGAGCCCCGTGTCCTGCCTCCATGCCTCTTCTCCCTCCCCGAGCCCAACTGCTGTCACTCCACGCTTTGCCAAGGAGGAGGGAACTGCAGTGACAGCAGAAGTAAGGAGAGGCCAGGCAGAGCTCTCTAGGGAAGGGGGTGCCCAAACTAGGTAACAGACCCATAGGGAGGACAGAGGAGCAGGGCTAGAGGTTCTGAAAGCTTGAAGCAGGGGAAGGAGAGCAAAAGGGAGCCAGAAGACAGGGAAACCTGTGAATACAGAGTACCGGGCAACGATGGGAACTCAAAGGCACAACCACAAGCTGCCCTTGGCCCTGGTGCTTCTGACTCTAGGGGCTGGGTGGGCTCAAGAAGGGTCAGAGCCTGTCCTGCTGGAGGGGGAGTGCCTGGTGGTCTGTGAACCAGGTCGACCTGCTGCAGGGGGACCTGGGGGAGCAGCCCTGGGAGAGGCACCTCCAGGAAGAGTGGCGTTTGCTGCAGTCCGAAGCCATCACCATGAACCAGCAGGGGAAACCGGCAACGGCACCACTGGTGCCATCTACTTTGACCAGGTAATTCCCTTGCCCCATGCAGAGGACCTGCGAGGACCTGGACTCTACCGTCCAAGCCCACTTTGCAGCCCTCAGACTTCAAGAAAACCATTTCCTGTATCTCTTGGCACACCTTCACCAAAGATGGCCACCGACTGTTTGCCTTCCTTCACTCATACACACAACCTTTCTTCGCCATTTCTCCTAATCTTCGAATCCACAGATTCCCGTCGCACTTGTTTGCCACCCCTTTTGTCCTTACCCATTGCCCAAACACCAATCTCAGTGACGCATGCGCCTGAGCCCAGGCACCCTGGATCCCACTCAACAGGATCTGCTCCCTGTAGGTGCTGGTGAATGAGGGTGGTGGCTTTGATCGAACCTCAGGCTGCTTCGTGGCCCCTGTCCGTGGAGTCTACAGCTTCCGATTCCACGTGGTAAAGGTGTACAACCGCCAAACTGTCCAGGTGACCAGAGTATCAGCCCCATCTCCCGGGGAAGGGAGGGTCATAAGCAGACCACAGCACATCGCTGGGCAGCTCTTCTATTGGCCTGTATCCTGGGGACCATGAGCAAGCGGGAAAGGTCCTGGCTAGCAGGGTATGGCAGATGCACAGAGCCCAATACGGGCCACCCCTCAGCCCTCACAGGAGAGCCCATTAAGCCTCAGGTTCCCAAAAGGAAGTCCTTGGGAAGATGAGGGTCCTGAGCTAAGGGCTAGGAAATAGGAGCTAACTGAGCTCCCCTCCCCAGGTGAGCCTGATGCTGAATACATGGCCGGTCATCTCAGCCTTTGCCAATGACCCTGATGTGACCCGAGAGGCAGCCACGAGCTCTGTGCTGCTTCCCCTGGACCCTGGGGACCGTGTGTCCCTGCGCCTTCGTCGGGGGAATCTTCTGGGTGGCTGGAAGTACTCAAGCTTCTCTGGCTTCCTCATCTTCCCACTCTGAGAACCCAAGCCTTTAAAAGACAGATATCTAGCATCTGGTCTTCTGTCCTGCCCTGCCCTGCCCTGCCTTGCCCCAAAAACAAGTGTCTTTGGAGCAAGAGAAAGGCACCCTCAGGCTGCCTACAGCCCACCTCCTTGCATGAGATCCTATGCCAAACACCCAAGGCTAAGAGCGTAGAATAACCAAGCTATGGAGTTTCTAGATGCAACACTCCTCACCCCCACCACTGCAGTTGCCCTCCCAGCCTCTGCTGCCCCTCGCCTGCCTGCAGTTCTGGCTTAGAGCAGGATTGGCAAGAGGAGAGCCTGTACGACTTCACAGACTCCACTCCACTCCACTCCTCATGTTCTCTGCCCTGGTTTCCTGCTCAGTGTTATTTGGTGACAGGTGGCACAGGTAAGCCTGACAGGCTCCCACAGGGACCCAGATGGACCAGCCTCATAGTACCTGCAGACTCCATCCTGTTAGGAGTGCCAGCATGAGAGATCTCAGCCAGCACCGTACTAACAGGGGCTGACAGCCCAACCATAAAAAAGAAGTGTGGGGAGGGCCACCAGAGCATCCGTAGCTGAAGAGATAGGATGAGGGCATGTGCCTACCCTGAACATGGTAAACATTCTGCAAATAAACTGGAACAGTCAGCAGGCAGGAATCCATCAGTGCCAGGTCCCAATGGACTCTGACCCTCATTTCCTGACCGTGTGTGCGTGCGTTTGCTCTGACCAACAGACAAAACCAGAGTAGGTATACAGAGCTGGAGTCATGGTCAAAGGTCACATACGAGCCATGGAACAACACTTCAGTGACCATGTGTCCTCCTTGGCTAATTCCTAAAACTGCCCCACCTTTGAAATCTGAGTTTCGGTCACTCCCCACTCTTGCTGACTTCCTCCAGCTGTCTCTCAGCTACCTTCTCTGCACCTACAGCCTGTCCCTACCGGTAATCACTCTTCCTTCAATCCATATGGTCTTATTCTCCTTCTTAAGTTTCCTGTTACTGAGGAAGCCATGATTCACCCCTCTAGCTGCTCTTCCTCCAGTGTCAGAAACCCTCTTTCATCCATTGTATCCATTGTCTCAGTGGTCCAGCATGAATGGATCTGTCTGGAGAATTGTGGTCTGCAAGACCTGGACTTCTCACTTTGGTGAGGATGCAGTTTGGAGCAGGCATTATAGGATTGGAGAACATATGACTTGTGGAAGAGAAAATGTCAAATTTTTAAAAGGCTATAATAGTCCTCAAGCTAAATAAATACCAGGAGCAAGGAGCAAGGAGCAAGGAGAAAAGGAGGGAGGGAGGGAGGGAGGGAGAGAGGGAGGGAGGGAGAAAGGCAGGCTAGAGGTGTAGCTCAGAGGCACCAGGTTTGAACTCCAGCGCTGGGGTATGGGGTGGGGAATGGGTAAGAAAGAGGGGGGAGAATTTTCCTTCAGCATTTGTCTATACCATGTGACCAGGAAGAATAGTTTAAACAAGGTAAGAGATCATACTGTCTCACATGGAAGAGTCTGCATCAGGGCAGGGAGTCCAGGATGAACAGCTGCTCACAAAAGCCCAGGCTCCCTCTTTGCAGCTCTGTTGTCCTTGGCATGACACCTTGTGGCCCAGGACGGCTTCTTGAGCTTCAACAACTACATCAGCCCAGCAGCCCTGGATAAGAAGAAGAAAGAACCCGCTCCTTGGAAGGTTTTCTGACAGCTGCATACACCATTTCTGAGTGTATCTCCTTGCCAGAATATACTCACACTTGGTCACACCATGCCAGGACAGGCTAGGAAACAATCTTAACTTTTTGCAGTATTGTGGTATTGTGTGTGTGTGTGTGTGTGTGTGTGTGTGTGTGTGAGAGAGAGAGAGAGAGAGAGAGAGAGAGAGAGAGAGAGAGAGAGAGAGAGAGAGAGAGAGAGAGAGAGAGAGAGAGAGAGAGAGAGAGAGAGTCAGAGGACAACCTTGGGTGTTGGTTCTTGCCTCCCACCATGTTTGAGACAGTGACTCTAATGTATCATTGTGTACACCAGCCTAGCTCATCTGGAAGCTTCTGGGAATTCTATCTTCCCCTAGGAGCACAAGAATTACAGGTGCATGGGCTATGGCCAGCTCATATGTGGATTCTAAGGGTTACAAGTGCATGGGCTATGGCCAGTTCATATGTGGATTCTAAGGTTATCAGGCTTGCACAGAAGGTGTTCTAACCCCTGGGCCATCTCCTTAACCCATAGACTTTACTCTAGGGGACTATGTCCAGCTAAAAGTAAGGAAGAAGAGTAATTGAACATTGGAAGATTTTAAAGATACAGTAGACTAGATCAGCTCTTGCAAACACCAAGTGGCTTAAGACGCTGTTTATTTATTGCCATTTCTGTATGTCAGCCGTCTCACAGAGTGTGACTATTCTCTGATCGAGGTTTCACAAAGTCAAAAATAAGGTGGAAGGCAGCAGCCTTCCTCACTAGAAGGGAAGAAGCCACTTCCAAACTCTTTTTGAATCCAGCTCCTTAGAGTTGTAGAGCTGAGGTCCCCAGGCTTCTCTGTTTTCTAGCCAAAAGCTCTAGGTCCAGCTCCACCTTCTCACTCTCTCCGACCCATACCTGCTCCGCGTTTGTGACTTCCATGAGAAAAATTCTTGGAGTTTGAGGATGCAGTGCTTAGACTAGCCCCACCCAGAATATACAAAACAATCTCTGCTTTAAGGTCCCCGCCTGCAGTGCATATGCAAAGTCCCCATTCCATGGAACAGCATATTGGAATGTCTTGGTGCTTAGGGTATAGGCACTGAGATGTCTGCATACCACAGACCTTGAATGTTGAGAAAAACACTTGACACAATTGACCCACTGCGTGGAAGGATGTGAGTCTGAGATACCCAAGAAGGTCAACACCAGCATAGGTCTGTTCTGTTTTGTTTTGTTTTTTTAGTTTACTTTTATCTTATTTGCATGGGCGTTTTATCTTTGCACCACATGCATACAGTTCCCTCAGAGGCTAGAAGAGAGTGTCAGATCTCTTAAGACTGGAGTTACAGCTAGCAGTGAGCTACCATGTGTAACATGAGCTAAACAGATCCTCTGCAAGAGCACCAGGCTCTTAATCACTGAGCCATCTCTCCAGCTTACACATGCACACACATACACACACACACACACATACACACACACATACACACACACATACATACACACACATACATACACACACATACATACACACACACATACATACACACACACATACA
>NW_004949178.1:40602-41124 GCF_000317375.1 Microtus ochrogaster
ACACACACACATACATACACACACACATACACACACACACATACATACACACACACACACACACACACACAGGTTTTTATCAGTTTAGACGGTAAATCAGTTCCTACCCAACCAAGAATCCACTAGTTGCCCATCCAGAACTCCTTGGCTTAGAGAGAATACCCCTCTTTTCTTTTGGCCCAGACATACTAGCTTATCTTTAGACCACACAGCTGTGTGTCCCTCTTTTTTTGAATGTGAAAACCAAATTCAAAACTTGATCTGAGTGAGACAGTATCCATCTCATAATCTACAAACTAGCTTTTATGATGGTAGGAGTGGAGGTTTAAAACTGGACAATCCATGGGGCTGGAGAGATGGCTCAGCTGTTAAGAGCACCGACTGCGCTTCCAGAGGACCTGGGTTCAATACACATGGCAGCTCACAAACTTCATAACTCCAATATCTGACACCCTCACATAGACATACATACAGGCAAAGCACCAATACACATAAAATAAGAATAAGTAAATTTTTAAAAAA
>NW_004949178.1:41344-56332 GCF_000317375.1 Microtus ochrogaster
CACACACACACACACACACACACACACACACAAAACCTTGTATAATGCTTGTAGCAATGTTGTTGCTTTATCAAAATGTTCAAAGCTCTTAAAGAAGCTGGCCTATTAGACTTGTGATTGCATTAAAATATTCAGGATTTAATTGGTTTGTAATCATTATGTAAGCAAGCGTTTTGACTTGTAACATGTACAGAATCTGATTTGCTGACTGTGCGTTTTTGGATTCAGTTTTTGCTTAAGTACACAGATTAAATAGTAAGCAAAGTCTTTGTGGCCGTAGGTATTTCTTTGTAGGGACCAAAGCGCCTCCGATTTGGGAATCCTAAAAATAAAATCCAATGTCAACATCCACTCTGCCCTTCTTCCTAACAGCTAATTTCCACAGAGAAAGTGGGCCAAGGAAGAATCCACTGTAGTTCTAAACCCACAGCTTCCAGCCAGCCACACGTGGTCCTTGTAGTCAAGCCATTCTCTGGTCCGCTTCACCCTCCACAGAATCTAAGTGCAGCATTCAATTCCCACCTTCGAACTCTGGCCTCACCCCAGTGCCGCCACCCCCTCCCCTTCCGCTGTTAGCAGACTGGAGCCCCTCCCTCCACCACACCCACTTCTGCCTCTTCCTGTGCTGCCCCACTGAGGCCGACTTCACCTCCTGGTGAGGTGACTGTCTCTACCCACCAGCATGGAGCCTGTTTCCTCTGAGCACATCCCTTGCCCTTCTCTACTCCTTCCCATCAGTAGTTAGGTTTAAGATCTCTCTTTTTTTTTTTCTTTTTTTTTGGTTTTTCGAGACAGGGTTTCTCTGTGGCTTTGGAGCCTGTCCTGGAACTAGCTCTGTAGACCAGGCTAGAGAAAAAGATAGGTACAGGAGTGCTGCAGCTACTATCCTCGGCTCTCTAAAGCCCTGAACCCTTTAGCTTAGTATCCACTTGCCTGTCTTTTGGCTTTAATTTCATAATGTAAACATTTGTGACCAGTTGGCCTGGTAATCATTGGTGAAGTTGGCCTTTGCTGCTCCACCCACACTGCCCTAACAGGCACCCAGCCTCAGTGTCACTACTGTCCCTGGACATCTGGTGCTGCTACCCATGCTGTCCCTAAGGTGACATCCCGTTGCCCATGTCCTAACAGATATTACTGGAGTACTCTCAGACGTCCGTATCTTCTGTGCATGTCCTAACAGATGTTGCTGGAGTATGCTCAGACGTCTGTATTTTCTGCGCATGTCCCAGACCCTGTTTCTGACCGTCTGTCACTTTCCTTTGTTCCTTTGCCTGTTGCTTTGAGATAGTCTTGCCAGACTGGTGTCAAACCCAGCAATCCTCCTGCTTCAGCCTTCTGAGGTGCTTGGACTACAGGTGCGCACCGCCATGCTTCGCTCACTCTCTCTTAAATGTTGAATTCTCTCAAGACTCTGTCCTGAACTTCTTTGGCCTTAACACACTGTCCGTAGTACACATGTTCATCCGCATTGTGACAGTCACCCCATTTTTACACTTTCTGAACAGTCGCTCCCTTCTGAGCAGACTCCCAATGCCACCTTTACTCACCTTGCTGAGAGGTGAAGTACAGGGCTCTACTCACCAAGGCTTTTTTCCCCTCCCTGTTTACTTTGTAATCTGAACTTTCCTGTCACCCAAACTAGAAACCATCTTTTCTCCCCCAGGGACTGACTCCCTTATCACCCACCACAGCCAATGGTTCTGCCATTGCTTTCCTTCTCCCTGGCTAGCAACTAGCAATCTGCAATCTAGATTTCTAGAAAAGCCCCATATTCTGCCCCCAGCCCCCCACCCTGGCCACCTCCAGTTCTTCTCAACACCCATCACTCTCCTTACTTGGGGATCACCTTAGTGGCCCATCACAGCATAAAGCCCTTTGAAACCTAGAGTGCTGGAGTGCAATGCATAATCTTTAACACGCTGTGCAAGCTGTCTCACAGTCCAGCTGCTGCAGCCCCTCGGCTCCATTGTCATTACCTGCAAGAACGTGAAGACATAAGAAATTGCGCCATTCAGGCCAAAAGACACTTAAGGTCATGCTCAACTTCCTTAGTGATCAGGGAAATGCAAATCAAGACAACTTTAAGATACCATCTTACACCGATCAGAATGGCTAAAATGAAAAACACCAATGATAGCCTTTGCTGGAGAGGGTGTGGAGAAAGGGGGACACTCATCCATTGTTGGTGGGAATGCAAACTTGTGCAACCACTCTGGAAAGCAGTGTGGCGGTTCCTCAGGAAATTCGGGATCAACCTACCCCTGGACCCAGCAATACCACTCTTGGGAATATACCCAAGAGAGGCCCCATCATACAACAAAAGTATATGCTCAACTATGTTCATAGCAGCATTGTTTGTAATAGCCAGAACCTGGAAACAACCTAGATGCCCTTCAATAGAAGAATGGATGAAGAAAGTATGGAATATATACATATTAGAGTACTACTCAGCAGTAAAAAACAAGGAATTCTTGAAGTTTGCGTACAAATGGATGGAAATAGAAAACACTATCCTGAGTGAGGTAAGCCAGACCCAAAAAGAGGAACATGGGATGTACTCACTCATATTTGGTTTCTAGCCATAAATAAAGGACAGTGAGCTTATAATTCACGATCCTAGAGAAGCTAAATAAGAAGGTGAATCCAAAGACAAACATATAGGCATCCTCCTGAATATTAACCTTCATCAGGCGATGAAAGGAGACAGAGACAGAGACCCAAATTGGAGCACCGGACAGAAATCTCAAGGTCCAAATCAGGAGCAGAAGGAGGGGGAGCACGAGCAAGGAACTCAGGACCGCGAGGGGTACACCCACACACTGAGACAATGGAGATGTTCTTTCGGGAATTCACGGCCAGCTGGCCTGGGTCTGAAAAAGCATGGGATAAAACCGGACTTGCTGAACATAGCAGACAATGAGGACTACTGAGAACTCACGAACAAGGGCAATGGGTTTTTGATCCTACTGCACGTACTGGCTTTGGGGGAGCCTAGGCAGTTTGGATGCTCAACTTACTAAACCTGGATGGAGGTGGGTGATCCTTGGAGTTCCCACAGGTCAGGGAACCCTGATTGCTCTTCAAGCTGATGAGGGAGAGGGACTTGATCGGGGAGGGGGAGGGAAAGGGGAGGCGGTAGCAGGGAGGAGGCAAAAATCCTTAATAAATAAATAAATAAATAAAAATTTTAAAAAATTGCGCCATTCAACTGACATGCCTTAGAAAATGAAAGTATAAGGTTTAAATCAAAACTCGGTAGGCCCAAAAGAATTGTTCTTGGACTCAACAGAAAAAATAAAAATCAGGATTTTTTTAAAAATATTTTTTAAATGCATAAAATTGTGCATGGTTTGTTGGCTGCACTAATGTCTGTGTACCATCTCTGGGTATCATGTGTGTTCAGTGCCCACAGAGGCCAGAAGAAGGTGCCAGATCTCCTTAGAACTGGAGTTATGGACAGTTGTGAGCTGCCATGTAGGTGCTTGGAATTGAACCATGATCCTCTGGTAGAGCAGTTAGTGTTCTTAACCACTGAGCCATTTCTCCAGCCCCAAGAACATGATTTAGTTTGTAAAGCATTTTAATCTGGGCCAAATGGAAATGGACAAATTTTTTTTTAGATTTTTAAGTTTTATTTTATGTGTATAAGCGTTTTGCCTGCATGTCTGTATGTGTACCTTGAGTCAGAAGAGAGTGTTGGGTCCCCTGAACCTGGAGTTAGACAACTGTGAACTGCTGTGTGGGTGCTGGGAACCAAGTCTGGATGCCTTTCTCAAGAGCAACAACTGGGACTGGAGAGATGGCTCAGTGGTTAAGAGCACTGTCTGCTCTTCCAGAGGTCCTGAGTTCAATTCCCAGCAACCACATGGTGGCTCCAAACCATCTGTAAAGAGATCTGGTGCCCTGCTCTGGCGTGTGGAGGCAGAAAGTTGTATACATAATAAATAAATATTAAAAAAAAAGTTTAAAAAAAAAGAGCAACAAATGATCTAACCACGGAGCCATCCCTCCAGCCCCCAGATGGAGAGATAGTAACTGGCACTGTGTGTTGCACTAATAAAATACAGAGAAACCAGAGACTGAGGCATGGGGAGTAATTCCACAACAAAGTAAAAACGCTTGTGTGAGAAAAAGCATGAATAACTGTTTCCAGGTGGTACCTGATAGGCATGCAGGCCCAGCCTCTCCTTCAGGGGCACATGACCTTCAGTGAGCTAACCTCACCTCTCTATGCCCCGACTTCTTCATCTATAAAACAGAGCTATTAACTGTGTCAGGTGTAGTATGGAGGACCAGTGGGCTACTTCCCACCACCAGGCTAGCTTAACCCCTGAAATAATCACACAGAAATTGTATTAATTAAATTGCTGCCTGGCCCATTATATCCAGCCTCTTATTGGCTAACTCTCACATCTCGATTAACCCATTTCTATTAATGTGTATCGCCACTTGACTGTGGCTTACCAGCATGAGTCTAACCAGTGTCCGTTTTGGGCAGGAGAATCATGGCGTCTGCCACACTTTCCTTCTTTTCTTTTCTTTTTTTATTATTATTATTATTTTTATTTTCGAGACAGGGTTTCTCCGTAGCTTTTGGTTCCTGTCCTGGAACTAGCTCTTGTAGTCCAGGCTGGCCTTGAACTCACAGAGATCCCCTGCCTCTGCCTCCCAAGTGCTGGGATTAAAGGCGTGCGCCACCACCGACCGGCCCACACTTCCCTTCTTTGCAGACTTTTGTCTACTCTGCCCACCTAAGGGCTGCCCTATCAAAAGGCCAAGGCAGTCTCTTTACTCAACCAATGAAAGCAACACACAAAGAGAAGAAGGACCTCCTACACCTGTCAGGTTTGGAAAGCACTTAGCTTAGCACCTGGCAAATACTCAATATACATGAGTTGTTGATGTATAAATTAGTAAACAGCTGAAGAGCTGTGGGGTTCCAGGGTTCTTCAGCAATTTCTGAAGGCAGACAGGACGTTTTGAGTTCTAGTGGCCCTTTAGCTGTTACAATGTTTCTATATTCCAAGTGCGCTCAGTTTTCTAGTGGACACAAGTTAGTCGCTAGCCTCCTGCAGTAGTAGGATGCTCATGTGAGTTTGTCACTAGGCTGGAAAGGCTGTATGGTTTGCCTTAGGTAACAGACTGTCTATGTGGCAGCGGCAGCTTTACCGTCCCTGCTGGATAAGGAAGCCTGCCTACCAGTGCCCTAAAGGAGAATGATGGGTGGAAATGAGAGGGGCCGTGGCTGCTAGTTAACAGTGCCCACAATGCTTGACTGTGGGCAAACTTTATTTACTCTCCCAAATAAATAAATAAATGAATGAATGAATGAATGAATGAATGAATGAATGAATCTCAGCCAGGCCAAATAAATAAATGAATGAATGAATGAATGAATGAATGAATCTCAGCCAGGCCAAATAAATAAATGAATGAATGAATGAATGAATGAATGAATCTCAGCCAGGCCGTGATCTCAAAATTTAGGATGTCAGATCAGGAGGATGAGGAATTCAAAGTCAGCCTTAGCCACATAGTAAGTTGAAGGCTAGCCTGGGCTGCATAAAACCCTGTTTCAAAAAAGAAAAAAAAAAAAAACAAGACATTGGGACTCTCAAATATCTACTAAAACCTTGTAAAGTTCCTATAGGCAAAGAAATTCCTAAAAGCCACTATGAGTAAGAACAGATCATTGCTTCAAGCCATCTAGAATAGAAAGTAATGGGATTTTTGGCGCCAACCTTTCCAAACGGCCTTCCATTTTAGCATCCCTATTCTCTTGCTCTCACATGCGAGGGATGACCTTTCTGAATATCACACCGGTTGTAAGATGGGGACTTTGTTGCATCGGCTCTCGGAAGCCTCATATCAAACCACGCTGTACTGTGTCATTTCTTTCTCTCTCCCCTGACTTTGGACTCCAGTAGGACAGAGACCACGTCAGTCACATGACCTGGCATCCTCTCCACTCCTAGACAGAACATGGCACATAGTAGGTGTGCCTTAAATATGAAATGGAGGTCTCCTGGGAGCTTGCACTTTCCTCCTGCACTCTGTAACCACGCCAGCACCAACCAGAAGTCGAGGCACATAGAAAAGGCAGCAGAAATCAAGGCCCAAAGTCAGGAAGCTTAGCAAGAGTAAGGACTCTGAGCTTGGGGAGAGGGGGACACGGATTCCAGAAGAAGAGTAATAATGAACTACACCTCCACAGATGTCCCACCCTCCTTATCCAATTCTGTAAAACAAAACAACAACAACAACAAAAAACCCATTGGCTCCATTTTAATTGATTTATTGAAAAATAAATGAAAACCGCTTGAAAGAGCATATGATCAAAATTGTTCTTAACAGGAAGAGGGGTTTGAATACAGCCCTGGGCGGGGGCGGGGGGAGCAGAGTGAGGCTGGGAAAGAGGCAGAGGTGAGGAAATACAGTACCTGCTAAAAACTCTACATCTAACCTTTCAGCGTCTCGGGTGTCACCCCGCACTCATCCCTGGGCAGGACTGACAGGTGGACTGGCTGAGGAACAGCATCACGTAGTTTATCTAGAAAAGTTGGGAGACGGCATCAAAGAGAATGGAGGTACCAAATCCGAAAGGCTTCTCCTGCTCCAATCTGTTGCTAGAACCCCTATCATGGTGAACTTGAAGTCACTCAAGAAGGTTCATCCGGATCCCAACTCAGCCACCAATTTGCTGTATGACTTTGGACAGTCATTTTCCCTCTTTCCTCTGCCGTGAAACATGCTGGACTCAATGCTGCTTCTCTGGCCCCAGCACTCTGCAGTGTCATGACTGGTGACCCGTGCTGGGCCAGGAAACTGGAATGGCTCCTGAGGAAATGAGCTACTAGGGACCTGAGCCAGAGCGGCGGCGTGGTGCTGGCCTTCCTCTGCAGACTGACAGCTCAGAAGTGTGGACATGCATGTGAGAAGCACTCGTGTCTGGGAGAGGCCCACTCCCACTGCAAGAGTGCTGTCTACATGACTGGCTCTAAGGGAGCTCTATACAGGCAGATCAAGAGCGCCGCAGCTGCTCAGGGCAGAGCAGCCCCGTGGCATCTGAGGAGATGGCAAGGTACAGTACAGGCAGGAGATGGCTGTGGGTTTGGGGAGGGGGTGAGAAGAGTAAGAGGTAAAGCTACCCAGCACCTGGCCATGCGTCAAACTACCCTTGTCAGACGCCCTCCCCATGAAGCAGAGCGTGGGTACCACTTGACCTAATAGAAGCAGCTCTTCCAGTAGAGAGATGCCACACTGGGCACCAAGGTCCATGATTCCCATGAGGTGACCACCACCACGGCAGGGGTCAGGAATCACCTCCCTTGACTGGAATCAAATGAGGTAGGCCAACTCATCTTCCACTCTCCCCTTCCCTTACACAGGTAGGTGGCGTGGGTGGCATGTGGTTGATCATCTCCACCCAGAGCCATCATCCTAGAGGCACATGAAGGCTAAAACCCTTTCTTGACAGCTGAGAAGGCAGAGGAAGCTGACTGGAGAACTACTGAGCCCTCCCCACCCCCACTCCCTACCAGCATGTGTCCGTGCCACTGAAAACTCCAAGGGCAAAGGCTCACCAAACCCATAGTATAAGGGGAGGCACTCGCACGAGAGCCAGCGGCGTGGTACCCACTGTGAGGTTCCGATTCGCACTATTAAATATACCAGGTTTAAGATACTGGGGGAGGGATACACACACTAAGATACGCCTGCATGTGAGTGAAGGGACAACAGGGCACTTGGGGAAGACTGTGAGCCTGGCCTACTTTAGTAAGGAGCCTTCTGCTCCCAAGTGGAAAACTGCCAGAACCCACACATGACAACGTTTGGCAAGGTTTCCAAAAACCCTAAGCTGGGATATTTCCATAGGGACATTCATCCCTAGGTCAAGGCAATTCAGCAAAGCTTTATCAACAAAACAACTTCACAAAAGGCACAACTGGAGGCCCCCCAAGAGCTGAGAGCCTTTCTTAGAGCAAAAGGAGACCTAGCAGCAGAAACCCAGGACCCCCAGAGCAGGGAGCTCCCTGATGGCTCTAATCATTGGTCCAAGTCATTGAGGGACAGGGCTGCGCCACCATTGGCAAAGGCCTTCATTAGACTGCTAGGATAGACACACCCCAACTTCTCTGGGGTTGGGAAACCCCAAACCCTATAGAGCGATAGGCTCAATCGGTCGCCAATATAGAAGGGACCCACCCACTTGGCACCGCTGCCATTCCTGGGGAGAGACAGCAAGAGGACCTGGTCACCCACATTCCACCCCTTGTTCTGGATCTCCCTCTGGAAACGCCTATTGTCAGCTTTCTCACCGGCCTTCTCTGCCACCCTCCAGTGGAAGTCCAACAGCTCCCGCGCCAGCCGCAGCAGGAACGTGTCCATCTTAAGCCCCTCGATGTTCGCGCTGCTCATCTCCCACCACAAGGGCTCCATCAGCCTCATCTCATCCCCAGTCAGGACCTGGTATGGGGTGGCCTCTGGGTTGGAAGCCCTAAAAGCCAGGTGCAGCAAGGGAAGGGAGACTGCCCACTTTTTGCCATGCAGGAAGATGAACTCCTTCAGGGCCCTCTTGAATTCCCAGTAGGCCTCTGAACTCATCAAACAAGGGAACTGAAGGGTCCTACTCAGTGTGGTCACCTGAGCGCCTAGGGCCAGCCCACAGCTCACCAGGACATGTCGGGCAAACTGGGGGCCTTGGGCTGCCTCCAGCCTTATGGGAACACCCCATCTCGCAAACACGTGCTGCAGTAACAGCTGGGCCACTGCCATGTGCGTATAGGGCTTCAGAGGGAATGCCTCCACCCACCGGGTGTTGGCATCAGCCACGATGAGCACATGCTTATGACCTTCCTCGCTGGCAGTGACGGGACCCACCACCTCGATCTGCAGACTTGACCAGGGAGCGGTTGACCTGACAGGCCACGGGGACTCAATAACTTTCAACTCACCCCCTACGAGATTTTGGGGAATGCAAAACAAACAGCTCCTGCAGTAATCTTTCACGTGCTCCTGCATCCCAGGCCACCACCCCAGCAACCGCAACTTCTTATAGGTCTCCTCTGGCCTCTGGTGCCCCCCTAAGGGGATGTCATGCACAAAAAAAATCAGATCCCTCCGAAGTTGCCTTGGGACTACCCAGACCCTGGGATGCTTTTCGCCCTTGAACATAAGCAGGCCACTGTCTTTGTCAAGGCTGAGCGAATTAAAAGCAGAACTGAAAGGGGAGGGCCCGGACAATTTCTTCCCCGCCTGCAGCTTGGCAATGATCTCGGCCACCGTGCCATCACTCAGCTGTAAGGCCAGCAGGTTGGGCTTCCTGCCTTTGGTATGGGGAGTCACTATTGGCACCGGCACATCCTCCGGCAAATCCCACCACTGCCCTCCCCCTTGGGCACCCTGCTTGGCCAGAGTATCCACTGTCACAGCAAACAGAGATCCCCGATAAGAGGTTCGGTAGATAAAGGGGAGGGATGAGAAGCCAGAAGTGAGGGATATAATATAGGAGAGCAAGCTCGGATAAGGTAGAGAAGCCCCGTCCGATGAGAGGAAGCCACGGGCTTTCCAGAGTGGCAGGAGCTCCCAGAGGACGCTGAAGATCCAGTTGCAGTGGGTGAGGAAAACCACCGGCAGGTGGGACTGGCCAAAGCGCTCTAGGCCACAGGCCACGGCTGCCAGGTGGGCATAGGTGAGTGTATAAGGGAAACAGGAAAAGGTAAGGGAGACTGGGGGGCTGGTGGGGGACAAGATGTAGAGACCAAAGCCAGCACACAGCTCATCATCACGGTAGAAGCAATAGCCAGATATATGGATGCAGATAAATGTAGACAGGTCAGTAGAAGGAGGCAGAAGCTGGAAAACTCGAGGCATTGAGGAAGCAGGTGTCAGCAGCCGGTTTTCCCCCAGCAGGCCATGGAGAAGGGTCAATTCCAAATCCCTCTTGCCTTTGTCCTGAACCAAGAGAGACCATCGAATCAACCACGCTTTGGAAACCCTACAGCTTTCCCACGTCTCGCTGTCCACAGTGGTCCGGGAGGCATAGGAAAGACATAGAACCACTGGATTGTCTCCAATGCATCGGGAAAAGTGTTTGAGGGCCCAAGCCACAGCATAGGGCCTGTCCCCCCCTGACTGTGGACCCTCACTGTCTTCATCAGGGAGAAGAGGTTTCGAGGTATAGGCGATGGGGTGCTTCCTTCCTGAGTGCTCCTGCTGCAGGATGGCCATCAGTGACACTTGGCTAACGGTCACTTCCAGGTAGAAGGGCAGATCAGAATTCGGGGTTGACAGGCAGAGGGCAGACACTAGCGCTCGTTTCAGGGCCAGGAAGGCCTTCTTGTGTTCCTGGTTCCACTGCCAGTCTGGCTTCTGCTTGAGAAGGCTGTGCAGGGGGCCCACGAGGACTTCATAATCAGGAATAGCATCCCGGTGCGAATCCATGAAGCCCACAAAGAAAGACAGAGCAGTGAAGTTGCTAGGGATAGTGAGCTGAGCGAGCTGGGCAAGAACCTGCTGACAGGGAGCCTGCCCATCCCAGGGGACATCTGTGTAGGGAGAGGACACCACTGGCAGAAGGTCAATATCCAAAGCCCCCTCGGAGGGGTCATGCAGGCTGAGACACCAGAGGATTTCCTCAGAAAAGGAAGGGCATTCAGCTCCAAACACCGACGCAAGGGAAGAGTCACGGTCATCTTGTTCACCAGGCTTTGGTATTTCCAGCTGCTCCACCAGTTCCTCTGCTGGGCTGTCCTCCCTCTTCTCCCTGACCTCTTCCACATTCTGTGGGCCCACCACTGGCTCGGGATCAGCCTCGTCGCTCAACTCAGAGATGCTGGCTGAGCTGGGAGGAAGGGTCTTCCACACCTTCAAGAAATTGCCAATGTCCATGTCCAACCTATTACCAAAACAAGTAGAAGAAGAAGAGCCCCACCCCCCACAGATTATTCGTGGTGAAAGTCACATGTGTGGTCACCCCCACAGGACCCCACCTCATTCCTAAGAGTCCTTCAGCATGGCAGGGGTCAGTCAGAAGCCAGCCCATAAACACTTGGTCTCTATCTTCACACTTGCTAGAACTTCAACAAGGATTCTTCTGTGCTTTCAAAGTTTATCAAACCAAAACCTTATTGACTGTGATGGTCAGTCTTAATTGTCATCTTGACATAATCTAGAATCAACTGAGAAAGTGGTCTCAGTGAAAGGGCTGCGCAGACCAGGTAGCTGGCAGGCATATCTGTGAGGAATTATCTTGCTTACATTGAGGTGGAAAGACCCTCCACTGTGGGTGGTGTCATTCCCTAAGCAGGGAATCCTAGACTGTGCAAAGTGGAAAAAGTAAGATGAGCACTAGCAAGCACACATCTATGGCTCTCTTCTGCCTGCAGACATGATGTGAACAATTCTCCCCAAGCTCCTGACACTGGGATCCCCCCCCCTCCTAGTCCTGTGAGCAGAAACAACCCTTTCTCCATACTTCGCTATTGCCAAGGTATTTTATCCCAAGGACAGGGAACAAAGCTAAAGAGACTGAGACCATGAAATGCTTAAATTAGTTTTGAGTTAGTGGCTGGGTAAGAGATATACCTAGCAGCCTCCACTCTTATCTCAGGGTGAACAGTCCAGGATAAGATCGACCCTGGATGGGAAGCCTAGCATGCAACAGAGAAACCTCAGCTTCATGTCCACACACTGATGAAAAGGGGTGGGGTGCAGGTGTGTGTGTGGAGAGGTGGCCTAGGGAGCACTGCCCTGCCCACAGGTCCCAACCAAGTTCCTCTGAAGGTCCCAGAATGCTGTGGGGGGCAGGGACAGCAAATGTGGCTCAAAGCACAGAGAAGCTATATAGAACAGCTATAAACTAGTTCTGCCAAAGTGACCTTGGAAAAGTCACTTGCACCTCAGATTCCTCGTCTGTGAAATGAGGAATGTTATCATTTACATCGTTTATATCTCACATGTTGTGAGGGTCAACATGACGCCCATATACACAGACAGCTCTCGAAGACACAATCAAAGAAAAGCAAGGCTCCTTGCTGGCACACATCACCAGCAGCATAAAGCAAAAACAGCCAAACGGCCGCAGGCAGAGAGGAGATTCTTCTGCATGGAAGGGAATGCTACACGGCCGCTAAAGTGTACTACAGGAATCTTCATGGCACAGGTCTGAAGAAAGCAAGAAAAGATAACGCACAAATGCCAGTTGTGGAAAGATACATGAAAAGGCGTGTGTGCAATGTTAAGAGCGTAATGTAAAGAGTGGGTAGAAGCATCAGACTGTGGCGGATATATAAAGATGTAAAGTGGCCAAACCACTCTGCTCACTATGGAGAACTAGATAAATGTGGACTAGTACCAAGAGTCGTCTCTGGTCAGTCCTGGGAATATCTGGGAGGTAGAGACAGCCTGACAAATTACCTGTTTGGTTTCTTCAGAAATTCATCCAAGGTGGGGCCATCACGACCGAGGGGGTCGTCTGGGACCATGAAGAGATTCCCCGCAAAGGTGAAGGGCAGCAGGCTGGACCCACAAAAGAAAGAGGCAAGAACATGGATGAACCCAAGATCCAGCCACTCTCTGTTGCCTCCACAGGGCTGAGATTCCCCCATTCACCAGCAAGTACTGGAGAGCCCTACTCTAAGGCTCCTCTTCCTGCCCCACCATCTTTTTCTGCCACAGGCTGCCCACGTCAGTGGGAAATGGGGGCTCAAGACCCCAGGGATGGCTCACCGATCTTTGACCATCAGTTTCTTGGAATTATTCATGAGGATGTGAATCTGCTCATTGGTGACAATGACACCATCAGTCTCCTCTGCCAGCTTGATCATGAACCTGCAAGGGCAAAGAAAATTACCAACTGTCTAGCAACTACCCTCTCACTTCCCAGACCCTCTGGAAAATGAACTAGATCTCCCCCCGGCCGGATCAGACAAAATCTCTGCCCTCTGTAATCAAGACAAGGCTCTATAGCATATTCTCTCTTCCATGGGGCCATCTGGGAGCCCAGCATTCTTCAAAAGGTGTACTTGGTTGCATAGACCTCCAAGTGTGCTTACAAGCATACACCCCTCTCATATACAAGGCTCATGCATCTCAGAACCCATCCTCTGGTTCACAGTCACACATGGGCATTTTCCCCTCCCATTTTTGCACCTGTAAAATGTAGATAAAATACCCACCCCATATTGCTGTAATAATGAAACTGAGATGATGTTTATGTGTCTAACTCAGTGCCTAGCGCACAGCACACAATATTCTTCATCAAGGCCCAATGCTCATTCATGAAGAGATGCACACCCACATAAATACTAACACATAAAATCACGTGGCTTAATAAACAAAACCATTCTCCTGGGGATCACTTTCCTTCTGAGGAGGGCTGGGACCAGGCAGTCCCTGGGATTTTCACATGCTGTTCCCCAAGTGCCCAGCAGAGGGCGCTTCGACAGGAAAACCATCTTCCCTTAAACCCTTGCTTGGCTGGAATTCGAGGATTTAAAAAACTCACCCAGGCAGGAGTCAGCTCTGGAAGTTTGGCCTGCCCAGCCCTTCACAGCCTTGAAGGCTGGATGGATTGCAGGGAACATAGGAAAGAAACAGAACCTCTCCCCACCCAGCATGTGAGGTGACCAGTGAAGCCAAAACCTGTCGATTGAGCATCGGACTGCGGCAGGGCCTCCCTTCCCTGCCCTAGGACAGACTGGCAGGGTTACAGCCTCCCCTAGGCGCACTAGCTCTGTAGCCACACCAGATGGTGAATGCTTAGGCAAACCGGCACATCTACCTCCATTTCTAGAGCCCTGCCCAAGGATCCATCTACATCCAGTCACAAACACCTCTTCCCAGCATCCGAGCTTGAGGAAGAAAGATTGAAGGCGTTCCTTGAGATTAGAACTTCAAGCCAAACAGGCACTGAAAAGCCTAGGGTACCTCTGCTACCTATTTGAAGGATGAGGTTCCTCCTGTATCCAATGAGATAAGCCTGGGCCCATAGGCCATGGAGGGAGAGAGCCAGCTAACTCAGGGAAACACAGCACCACCATTCCCAAGATGTCAACAACCTTGTGTTTGGGAAGAGCCGACCGTCAGCCATCTCATTCAGCCCCAATACCTCCTCTCAGACATGGCATGTGTCTCCGTTTTCTCCTGAGAAGATGAGATGGGACACCATCCGAGACCACCCCCAGCCCCACGGAGGGACCTGGGAAACGGCCTACCTGTAGTCATAGGTGGTGATCTTCTTGCCGTTCTCCAGCTGGGAGGGAGTGATGGACAGCATCTTGAGTGAGTGAAGCTGCGTCAGAAAGTGGCTCTCTGAGGGCGACACAGAACACAGAGGTAGAGGAAGGGCTAAGTGGGCCAGGCCATGGTAGGGTGGCGGGAGAATGAGGCAGAGAGGCAAGGGGGGACAGCCTGGTGATGTGGAGGGGCCAGGCAGCACTGGGCACCTCACCTCTCACCCTTCGGTTCTTCTTCAGCTGCCAGGTGGGTACAAACACGGTGACCTCCCGGTGTCCTCGATTCCAGAAATACTGCACTGCCATGGCAATGCCTCGGCAAGAGAAGAAGTGCTGAAGGCCGTGTCTGTGGGACGCGAAAGTGAGGAACCACTCCCAGAAGGCCCTGCCTTACCATGCAGCCCTTGCCCTGAGGCCCAAGCAAGTGACGACCCAACAGTACCAAAGACGCTAGCAATCCCCTTTCCTTACCCACCGCACCCTTGACCCCCACCCCAGAGAGAAGGACTCTCTATGAAATCCTAGCTGTCCTGGATGAAGCTTACTATGTAGACAAGGCTGGTCTTGAACTCAAAGAAATCCTCCTGCCTCTGCCTCCTGAATGCCAGGTTAAATGTGGATGGGCCACCACACCTGGCCTGCAGCCCCACTGTACACACCATTCAACGTGTGCCACGCCCCCTCATCTTTTGCTACCCATGTTTTTAGGAAGGAATACCCGCCTGGCTCCCCAGCACACCCAGCCCAC
>NW_004949178.1:56937-62677 GCF_000317375.1 Microtus ochrogaster
ACCATGGCCACACTGCTGCCGTCAATGACCACTCTTCGCAGTCCTGGATTCCCAGGCTCCCCAGACAAGTTCAACTCGAAGGGTGTGTTCAAGGCCTCATGGTACCTCTGGAAGCTGGTCACTGTGTTGTTGGCCTGCGGGTGGTGAGCTGACTTCCTCTGGGCCCCGTCCCAAGCCCCAAGAAGTCCCTCCTTCAGGAACTGATGTTTATTTCTGGAGGCCAAGTTGTTACTGGCCTGGAGACCCTGCCTTCCAGTCTTTCCCTGGCCCTTTGGCACGACAGCTCTACCCTTTGAAGCCTGGACCTCATTCAGGAGTTTGGCTTCATCCAGGCTCAGTCCTGCAACTGTGGACTCCTGGGCTGCGGATGTTTTAGACGCTCTGGAAGCTTTAGAAGCTGCGGGTGTTTTTGTGGTCGAAGGTGTTTGGGGAGTGGCAGACCCTGCTTTAGTGGCATTCCCAGTTTGGACTTTGGGGGTTTGGGGGACGGCAGGTGTTTTTACTGAAGGCATGTTCTGAGCTGCAGGGGTCTGGGAAGTCGTGGGTAACATGGGAGCTGCTGGTTGACTTGTGGTTGCTTTGGAGACTGTGGGCTCCACAGGAACTGCTGACTTTGGTGGCGCTGAAGGCACTTTGGGAGCTGCAGGCTCTGTATCCACTGCTGGCTTTAGGGCTGGAGGCACTTTGGGAGCTGCAGGCTCTGTATCCACTGCCGGCTTTAGGGCTGGAGGCACTTTGGAAGCTGGAGGCAGCCCTTCCTCGGTGGGTGGGTGGTGGACTTTGAACACTGCTGTAGCCGCGGGCGCTTCAGGAGTCTCAGACATTGCTGGAGCTTTGGGTACTGACTGACCCATCATCTCCGCCTGAGCCACTGTCCTCTCTTGAGCTGTGGGTCCCCTTTGCTCTGTGGGCAGTGCTGAAGAGGACTTTTTCAGGCCATCACCATCTGACAGTGAACTTCTTTCATCTTCCTGCTCCGCTTCAGCTTGGGGGGCAGATGTCAAGGAAGGCTCTACTTGTGGAGGTTCTGAGGTAACAACCTCTATGATACCACAGTCCCCCGGCACCCCCGATAAACTGATGACCTCTGAGGGGGTCTCCGGCCTCGGGCTATGCTGTAGGGCTGTCTCCCTTCCTAGCTCTCCATCTGGTCTACAAGCCTGGTTTTCTGCTCTGGGTAGAGGAGTCAGCTCTTTCGGCTTCCACTCCAGGTTTAAGGGCAAAGGGTTCTGTCCTGGCAGCTTCAGCTGAATGGGGCCCATGGGTCTCTGCCAGAATGGGAAACTGAAGCAAGCCTGGGATAGCAGCCAGGCCAGGTGAAGAGAATGCAGTTCGTTGATCTTCCAGAAAGTTGCAGCAATAGCCCCTGGCCACAAGGGCCCAAAGGCTGGCCCCGGGGCCCAGGACTTCCAGGATGGACACACACTCAGAGCCGACACTGGTGACCGCAATGAGATTCTGTCTTCTGTCCTCTGTGCCTGCCTTTGCTGCAAGAGGGCTTGTGTGTGATTGGCAGAGCCCTGGCTGCTGGCGGTTGGCACGAGGGGCCCTTCCTCGCGAGCACTGGTCACCTCACCTTGCTTGCTGGGACGGATCCTGAAAAAAAAAGCCCACGTTTGCTGAAAAGATGAGAAAGGCAGTTTGGCCCCAAATTACTACTTCCCTGGGATCCTGAGCAGGGTCGGGGGTTGAGAAAGCCCATTTTCCAGTACTTACCGTACCAGCTGGCATGCCGACTCCTGCTGACTGCTCTGGGCTGGGGTCGGGGATCCAGTTGCACCTAACCTTGCCAATTTCTTTGAATTCTCTGAAGCCTGATTCAAGGCTCCTATCTCTAGGAAGGGTCCAGGGCTCTCTCCTACGGTCACCAGGGACGAGCCTTCCTTCTGCTGCTGGCCAGGGCAGATCAGGACCTCTGGGCTGGCACAGGTGCTAGAGCTGCCAACGTGGCTGAGCCACTCAACGAGGTCTTCTTTGCCAGCAGCATCTCGCACCAGGTTGAGGAGCAGCTCCTGGACTGCTGGGGGAAGCTGCATCAGATCCCCTGCATACTGGTCACCACGGATCCACACCAGGGCCCCAAAAGCCCGGGTCACCTCTGTCTCCCAGCCCCCCCGGGGGGTGATCATAGGAGCAGGACCCCAGCGGAACCGCGCCACCAGCTCCTCCAGCCAGTTCTGTGTCATGGTGAAAGACTCGGTCAGTCCGCCCACCATCAAGGAGCCTGGGGGACCGGGCACCAGGTAAGCCAGAGTACTCCAGCAGAGGCAGTCCAGGAACAAGCCTTGTGCCCCTAGGAAGGCGCAGTGCAGGACTGGTGGATAGCGAACCTCCTTCCACAGCTCTGGGCTGCACAGACCCTTCAGATATTCCTAGGCAGAAGGGAGAAACAAAGAGAGCCATCCTGTGAGTGGCTAACCCTAGTCGTCCTCTGCACCTTAAAGGCCAACCCCTTGCTAAGCTTATAGCTAACACCACCTCCCCCTCCATCCCCTCTTTCCAGGAAATGGTGACAGAATGAATGAGACTCAGAGGAAAGAAGAGAAGATCCAAGTTTGGCATCAAGAGATCTCATGCTAGTTCAAATTTGGCCTTATTCGACGAGGAAGGATTGTAGGAAATGTACCACCTTCTAAGAATCCCAGCCTCTTCACCTAGAGCATGGCAAGAGGGTCCAGGTCTCCCTTGGCACTGCAGAACGGCGTGGCTCCCAGGGGGAAAGGAGCTACACACTGTTAAGTATTCTCGCATGCCGAGAACAGGGGCAGTCTGGGGCAAGTTATTAACTCCTCCTCCCATCAGTGTCTCCCTTCCGGTTCTGCCTCACCAGTCTACTGGAAGCTTCAGGGAACTAAGTGAGCTTAGCTTACTGAGGATGGTGCCTGGACAGCCTGTTCCATCCTCCTGTCTCAGAAGAGGTGGCCCAAGGTCTGCACCAGATCACAGCCTACATCACCTGACTAAAACCAGAGCTCTCTGCACCCCCTCTGGCTGACAACACAGTGACTTCCAGGTAATCCTGTAGGATTTCGGCTTAATCCCCCTCCAGAAGCTCTCAGGCACAACCTGTACCAGTAACTGTGGAAACGGTTGCCTAGTGGTGGAGATTAAGCTGCTGGGCCAGTGTCACATCCAGCAGACTCACATCTTGTCTAACCAGAAGGGAAGCCCCTAGTGCGTGTTTTCAGGGGGAGCAGTTGGCTTCCTCTAACTACCAGCGCAATCCCAGGACCCTCAGGAGCTCTGAAACAATCTCTTAAAGCGCTAGCCCAAGCGGACTGAGTTCACCCTCTTGTCCTTCCACATCCATGTCCTTAGCAATCACCCCTCCTGTCTTCCCCAACAGCTCCATTCGGTGACAAGTGCTCCCCATGTATATTTTTACTCTCCAGCAGCCATCTTGAAGACCACACTAGCCCTCTGCTCAGGGCACACTAGCCCTCTGCTGGGGGCACAGGACATTTCCCCTGCTCATCTTGTTTTACCTCCACAGATACAACTTTCAACAAAATCTGACGGACACCCCAACATCTCTCGCCCAAGCCTCATCTGGTTCCATGACCAAGCAAAGGCAAAATGTGACAGGAAGCAGATAACTCTCACCTTAACAAATATTCTCCAACCCATGCGCCCCACATCTCAACTACATAAAAAAAATATATATGTAAAGAGGCAAACTGAGGAAGAAAGTTGTGTGTGTTTTTTAAATGGGGCTGGGGAGATAGGTCTTTGGGAAAATGCTTATTGTACAAACATTAAAGCCAGAGCTCAGATCTCCAGCACCCTGGGTGACAAAGGGTCCTAGAGGCTCACCCGCCAGCCAGTCAGTGAGTCCCAGGTTCAGTGAAAACTGCCAGCTCAAAAGGTAGGAAGCCATCTCAAAGAGATGGCTCAACAGTTAAGGGTGCTTGCTGCTCTTCCAGAGGACCCAGGTTCAATTCCCAGCAACCACATCTGACATCTCACAACTGCCTGTAACTCCAGCCCTAGGGGATCTGACACCTTCTAGCCTCTGCGGGCACCACCACACTCACATGGCACACTTACACACACACACACACACACACACACACATACACACACGTGCACGCACACACAGAGGGAGAAAGCGAGCTGAAAATAGTGATTGTTCCATCAATAGTTCAACACTTATGAAAGGTATAGTAATTGAGATAATTTTTAAAATTATATGAACTAAGATTTATTTAGACCTCTTAATGTGCTAGGCACATAGATGATCCAATATATTTCTCTCTCAGTCCTACAAAGGAAATCTCCATTATCTTCCTTTTCAATGAGGAAAGAAGGCCACATGTTCACTTATAGGCAGGTATAGCCAGTACAATGACCCCGAAGTCTGGGGTCTTACCATGATGTTATCTACACTGTAAGTCAAAAACAGGTACGGAAACAGCAGGCATTTACAGTCCAGAAAATGATATGAACAATCTATAGACAAATGACACAAAACGGGAAAACATCAAAAGGAAAAAAGGAATGATATTATTTATAAAAATATATTACCTAATGTTCCATAGGTCCTTTGTCACCTTGAAGTAAATAAAAACATTAGCACCAAACAATATTATACCAGCCTATGCTATGCATGTCAAGGTGCTTTTACAACTTCATAGGATTCTCTTTTTTTTTTTTTTTTTTTTGGTTTCTTAAAACAGGGTTTCTCTGTGTAATCCTGGCTATCCTGGAACTCTCTCTGTAGAGCAGACTGACCCCGGACTCACAGAGATCCTCCTGCCTCTGCCTCCCAAGTGAGGGGATGAAAGGTGTGCATCACCACTGCTGTCTGGATCGCCTCCCTTCTTATAAAGTCAGTGTTCATTATCTGCCTTCAAGTGTTTGTTATCTGCCTTCAAGGGCCACTGCAATTTACATGAAAAAAATTCTAAAAAGGCTAAGAAAAATGACAGAACCAAGAAGCTTTGAATTCAAGTGAAGGGAATGAGAAAAACAGGCTGAGCTCTTAGAAAAGGAGATCACTCTGAACACTTAATATTCCAAACACAGAGAGACAGACAGACAGACATAGACTTCCCTACCTTCAAAAGGCTTACTATTGTTACTCTTCTCAAAACAGTAAACAATATGGCCCACAGTAAATAGAACAGCATTTTTAGTGTAAAAATTTTTAGTTTTGGTTTTCATACCATTCCACCATGTGAAATAGAACACACATAACTCTTGACAGTTGAATGTAACAACAGCAATGAATGTCCCTCCCCTCCCCCCCCCGAAAAAAAACAAGAATTAAAAGATAGGCAAAAAGCCAGAGTTAGTCAGGTATGATGGCGCATGCCTTCAATCCCAGCATTTACAAGGCAGGGCCACCAATCCCAGTACTCACTCAGGAGGCAGAGGCAGGCAGATCTCTGTAGAGTTAGAGACCAGCGTGGTCTACAGAGTGAGTTCCAGGACAGTCAGGACTACACAGGGAAATCGTGTCTTGAAAAGCAAGCAAGTAAGCATGGATGGACAGACAGAAAGAGAGAGAGAGAGAGAGAGAGAGAGAGAGAGAGAGAGAGAAGAGAAAAAAACAACATAGTGATGCCCCAGGAGAGCAGTAAAGTGAAGCCTTAAAGTCAAAAGCCAAGAATATCTACATGCCATGTTAGGGTCTAGAGTGTCTACTTGCTGTGTGAGGGCCTAGAGTGTCTACATATGTTTGAGGGTCTAGAGTGTCTACATATGTGTGAGGGCCTAGAGTGTCTACATGCCATGTGAG
>NW_004949178.1:62928-67478 GCF_000317375.1 Microtus ochrogaster
GTGTGAGGGCCTAGAGTGTCTACATGTTATATGAGGACCTTGGCGATTCATGAATTCCAGAAGAGTCCTGAAGGACAAGAAAAGGATTGTTATCCTTTTTTGTGAACTTTTAGAAAGAGGACAAGAATTTTTTAATGTAAATTCCTTGGTTTAAAAAAACATAAACAAAAAGAAAGATTAGGTGCTCAGTCACAGCCGATATGTAGGCCAACATGGAGAAGGAGTGCCACCCTGATTTAGAGAATTTGCCAATTTCTGTCGTGTAAATGTCCCCACCATGGCTATAAATATCCCTCTTCCAGCTTACAAAGTTCCTAAAATTTTAACAATGCGTGTGTGTAAGCCAAATCCAGCACACATCTGACCACAACCAATTTCCACAGTTCTGCACGTGCAGTTTCAGGGACAGGCCAGCTTCCACCTGAGAACCAAGCTGGAGCTCCAGAACATAGACTCCAGAAGTCACTTCTACTGCCACTGTCAACTCTATCCGTCTTCTCCAGGAACAAGGGAAGCAAACATGTCAGTTCTTCTGCCGGGCACTCAACCCACACAGTGCAGAAGGAATGTGCCAGGTCTAACCTGGGCTCATTTAACCACTATTCAACTCCCCTTTCCTCTTGTTGACCCCACCCCTGGGAAGCCAGCTTCCCCTGGTTTGTTTTCTTACCTGGGATGGGATACATAGCCACACCTCCAATCGTGTCTAAGTCCTGCCATTGCACAGAACTTAAACACACAAGTTTAACTGAAATCTGTCTGGAAAGGCAAGCATAGATAATAGAAAAACATAGCCAGGCCCTTATTTAAGTGAGCCTGCATCTTCCTGGACCTCTCTTCCACTCAGACCAGAACAAATGACCCCATTGTTCCTGCTCCATCTCTCTCGAAGCTTCCAGTTTTCACAAGTCCTCTGTACCAGTGTTATACATGGAAGGCCACTGTTAAAATGCAAAACTCCAGATCCCTACAGCTACAACTTGAGTCAGCCACACCACATCCATATGAAAAACACGACATCCTCACATTAGGAAATGCTCATAGTAGGTGTGCTGGTTTAACTAGAAAACTAGGAATGGCCCCATAGACTCATGGGTTTGACTGCTAGAACCATAGGAAGTGGCTCTATTAGGAGGTGTGGCCTTGTTGGAGGAAGTGTGTCGCTATGGAGGTGGGCTTTGAGGTCTCATACGCTCAAGCTAGGACTAGTGTGGCAGTCTCTCAGCTACCTCTTCAGGACTATGTCTGCCTGCATGCCACCAAGTTTCCCACCATAATGATAATGGACTAAACCTCAGAACTGTAAGCCACCCAATTAAAAGTTTTCCTTTCTAAGGGTTGCCGTGATCATGGTGTCTAACTACGACAGCAGGTCATCAAAGCCTCCCACTTCATAAGACTTTACACTGAGAAAGACCTGATCCACTATAAAGCGATTTCCTAACAGCAATACCCGACTTCTGCCCCTTGTTGTCCTCTATGTTTTGCTGAAGTATTTGAACATACATTATTCCCGTTGGCCCTCACAACTCTCACGTGAGAAGAATACTATTACACTGTTTTAGAGCTGGGCCTCTTCAGAGACCCGGCCTTCTATCTGGGCCATAGTGTGGTGACAGCATGTCAAATCCAGTGCTCCTTACTCTTGGATTTCACGTCCTTCCCTGAATTTCTTCCTTCTCCTCATCACCAGTACAAGAAGGAAGTTACCCAGAATCCCAGAAAGCTGGTGGGGGGAGGGGCACGGATGGACTGCAGGCCTTTAATCCCAGCACTCAGGAGGCAGAGGCAGGCAGATCTCTGAGTTCAAGGCCAGTTTGGGCTACAGAGTGACTGAGTTCCAGGGCAATCAGGGCTACCCAGAGAGACTCTGGCTCAAAAAAAAGGGGGGGGGGAATCTCAGCAAGCTATGTTTCCAACATCAACAATGCCTCTCTCGGGCTGAAGAGATGGCTCAGTGGTTAAGAGCATTGCCTGCTCTTCCAGAGGTCCTGAGTTCAATTCCCAGCAACCACATGGTGGCTCACAACCATCTGGAATGAGGTCTGGTGCCCTCTTCTGGCCTGCAGACATACACACAGACAGAATATTGTATATATAATAAATAAATAACTATAAAAAAATTTTAAAAAAAACGATGCCTCTCTCTCCAGGGCAAGGAGGGATGCAAGAGAAAGTTGACAGAGCCGCTGGATTTACCAGGGCTTGGAGTGAGAGCCTTGGAGGTTAAAATCTGCAGTCCAAGGAGGCAGCAGTGCAAGCCGGAGCTGACAAGTTTGAAGCCGCTGACCTCAAGTTTAAACAAGAAACACGAAGCCGGGCATCCCAAACAGGGCTATTCAGGGACAGGGGAGGTGGTGGCTCAGTGACAAAGGGGCCATGTAGCATGTGCAGGCTCTGGGTTCAGTACCCATCCCAAGGCAGTGCCCTTCAGAAAGTAAGTACTTGTCCGTCGGTTGGTTCTCCATGAAGACTGGGCCGTGGTACTTTACAGTAACAGAAAGATTAAGGACATAAAGAACTCAAAAGCCTCTTGTTGCCCTACCCCCCCCACACACCAACTCTCGGCCTCCAACACATCTGGGCAGAAACCTTCCCTTCCCCCAGCACCTCTGTCAGAACTGGAAAACTGCTGAGGCAGCAGCTAACTGCAAGTACTAAGAGACATTTCCCAGCCTCCCTGTGCGGCTGGCAGCTGCTGGGCCTCCCAGACCTTTTCTGACTGGGATAAAGCCCCAGCCAAAGACTGAGAAAAGGGAGCCTAGGTCATTCCCACAGGAAAAGATAAGGCGATCTCAGGGAATGGGACCTTGGGTGTGATGGAAGCAGAGGGAGGAGGCCAAGCGGAGAAGCTGGTGAGAAAAGCCAAACTGAACACAAGAGCTACAAGCTGAGGCCTGGTCTGTCCAACACCCAGCTACACACAGCAGGCCCTGTCATCTCAAAAGTCCATGGGCCTCCTCTCAGATCCCTGGCATCCTAAGGCAGATTCCAGAGCAGATGCATTCGGCTCTGAGCCCTGTGAGAGGTTACTGAACACAACAAGGATATGTGGCAGGGTCCTGAGTTCTAGTCCAGCCTCCACCAGCCTACTCCTACCTGACTCTAGACTTGGGCAGACCCTCACCTTCTCGGAGCCCCAGTGCCTCATCTAGAAAATGCCAGCACTGCTCTAGAAGTATCTCTAGCCCACGCCCCCCTGTATTCAGAGAAACAGCCCAGGATTTAAACAGGCAGAAAGGACAGAGGCCTTTCAGAATCTTGGTGAGAACAAAGACCTGTGCTGCAGAGGCCACAAAAACGCAGGCCCTTACATGGATTCCAAGATGGAAAATCAGGGTTTTGAACACTGAGGCCTGGCTGAAGAGTACGCTAGCTAGGCAGAGGTTCTCCCAGAACACTCGAAAGGATAGAAAGGAACCCTTGAAGGACAGACATGACACTAGAAGGACAGAAGTGACTAGCAAGAAAGGGGAGGGACCAAGCTGGTGCTGCAGATCTGGAGGGAGGACGGCCCAGTACCTGCCAGCCAAACAGCAGAACCCAAATAGAAGACCTCTGGAGACCATTGATCCCCACGAGTGAGGGAGAGGGGTTGACTAGAAGGGCTAGGTGGGGAGTGAAGAGAAGCTGATTACCTTGGCTTTACCCGTATTTTCCCGTGGCCCTTCCAGCTGCAGCCAGAAGTAGGGGGTGTCGGGACGGCTCTGGAAGGCGTTCACCTTGACCCTGAAGATGCGCTGGACTTGCAGCCGCTGTCGGTGCACCCGAGGCTTCGATTTCGACTGCACCATGAACCATTCCTGCGCGGGGGGCCTACCCCCAGACAAGAGCATGGCTGCCCCTCCTGTCCCTGGAAAGCGTGAGACAAGTGTCACCGGTCCCAGCGCTGAGGCCCCAGGCCGGAGGCCCCCAGCCACCTAGCTCCACAGCCTAAGCCACTCCTCCCTTTCCCTGTGGCGCCCCCCCCCCACCGCCTCCCTGCAGAGGGCTCTGCGACCCACCCGCCAGCGCTCCGCGCCGCCCTCCCAGCTCCGTTCCTTTCCGCCGCTGCTCAGGAGACAAGCCCTTCCTGCAAGGGGTTGTAGCTAGGGGTGGGACCGGGCGGGATCCCGCCACCCAGCCTTCCCCCTCGACCTCGCAGCCAGGCCCCCTGGATAAACTTGCCAGGGCTGCTGGATGGCTTAAAGGGGCGCTGGAGACCAAGGGAGGGAAGGAGAGGAGGCTGAGCAGGAAGGAGAAACCGGGCAGGGTCGTGGAAGCACTGCCTTCCATCCAAGTTTTGTGTCCGGGGGACAAAGTAAATTTTCTTCTCATTCCCCTTTCCTCGAAGGAAAGGAGAGGAGGAAGAGGAGAGTTGGTCTCTGAGACCCTGTTCTGAGATTTCAAGCAGGGATCTACACACACATCACTCCTTCACACACATACACACATCACACATTCACACACATGCACACACACCTTCACACACATACACATCACTCCTACACACACACACCACTCCTACACACATACACACATCACACATTCACACACATGCACACACACCT
>NW_004949178.1:67665-68388 GCF_000317375.1 Microtus ochrogaster
ACACACACACACACACACACACACACACACACCACTCCTTGATGGTCTGCATCTCCCTTCAGAACCCGGGCCTCACCCACCTCTTCGTGGCAGGAAAGGGTTAAAGGAGAATCGGGTGGAGAGCCTACAGAGGCCAGGGCCTCCAGAAACTCTGGGCTGGAGACCAAGCAGGAAGTAGAGGGTAAGAGCTCTGACTCCCACCCCCCACTCCAGTCTGGGGACCGCCTCGGACTGGCGCCCAGCCCAGACCCTGCGGAAGCCCCCCAGGCCTGAAGGGGCAGGGGAGTTAGCTGCCTGAGTTTTCAGCAGGAATCTTGTGAGAGCCCCTTTTCAACAAGTGAGAGTCAGGTCCTGAGGAGCCAGTGGGGGCTAGGGTCGCCTTCCACCCTTATCCCCAGCCAGCAAATTGGCATCAGTGGTCCAAGACTAGCCCCAGACTGGGGACACCTTCAAAACCCTGGCTGCCCTGGAGGCATCCTCCCTACAAAGAACACTTTATGCGGTCTTGTAGCCCGAAGTGGCCTGGCACTATGAAAGCAGAGTCTGCATTTGGGGCCTCAGGGGGACCTTACTTTCCAAACAAACCAAGTCACAGTCTGACAGACACAGTGTGGCCCCACCCAGGCAAACAAAAGGCAGCTGAATTTAACTAAGGCTTTTCCAAGGGCGGCTGTGTTATAGAGGCGTGAGTGTGTGTGTGTGTGTGTGTGTGTGTGTGTGTGT
>NW_004949178.1:68518-76617 GCF_000317375.1 Microtus ochrogaster
GTGTGTGTGTGTGTGTGTGTGTGTGTGTTCACGCAAGCTCATCTCATCAGCGTCCAAGGTCAGTGGGGAGGGAAATGCGGTAAAGCAAGGACCAAGCTGAGGAAAAATTTCAGGTTACTTTCAGCCTAGACTGGATGGTCAAGCCCCACCTTTAATTCTTATCCCTATATTGGAGTCCAGAAAAGTATCTGTGGGGTTCTGGCAAGTCAACTCCCCAGCCTGCCATCTTGAAGGCTTTGAAGTCAAAGGCTGTCTGAGGGAATGCCTCTTCTCTCTACCTTTCCTCCTCTAACTGTTCTGTTTACCAAAGGGCAGGCGTGGCAGTGCACCCCAGAAACCCCAGCACTTGAGAGGGTGAGGAAGAAAACCCTGATTCAGAAGGGAATGAAAGGCCGTGCCTCAGTTTCCCTTCTTTAGCAAGGTCACAGCCACACAACCTTATCCTCACTCCTTCTATAAATGATGCTAAATTCTTTCTGGGCTCCGCTAGTGATTGTGGGCTTCGAGCACAGTTACTATTGTCAAGGGAAGGCCCCAGGTTTAGTCCTGTGTTCAAAGAGGAGAGCAGAAAGAAGCCAAGCATAAGGCACTTCATAAACAGATAACAGAAAGCAATTTATTTAAACTTTTGTGCTCAGTTGCTTAGTTTATAAAAATGGGGTAGTGGTCCATTGAACACTATGGAACAGGTAAAGAACCTGACACTTGCTACCTGGTCATCTCTCTCTCCCAGATCTTGTCCTCCTCCCCATCTCAGCTCAAGCCAGTGTGTCCTAGAGATTCTCTTCCTGACTCACCTCTTACTGCCTGCTCATCCATCTACTTGGATGGATTGGATCTGGCCAGAAAGCCTGGTTATTGCCCCTACTTTGTCAGCGTGAGCTGTAAACCCTCAAGCAAGTCAGTAAATCCCTTGGTCCCTTGGGGCCAAGTTCATTCAACAATTTTAACACTTATTTTTTATCTGCTGTGAGCCAGGTTCTTGGGGTACAGCTTTGACTTGGTTTATCTTTTTGCTTCTTGGGATGGGTCCTGTATGACTCAGAATGCCCTAGAACTCACTATCTCATTCAGGCTGGCCTTGAACTTGAAATAATCCTCATCTCTGCCTCCCTAGGGCTGTGCTCACTTGCATGCATCAACATGCTCATCTTCTTTTAATTTTTGAGCCAAGTATCTTCCCAGCTCATGTTTAACTATATTCTTTAATGTTTTGAGGGTTGAAGGGTTTCGAGACAGGGTGTCTCTGTGCAGCCCTGCTTGTTCTGGAACTCTCTATAAACCAAGATGACTTCTGCCTCCCAAATACTGGGGTTAAAGTCATGCTCCACCATGCCTGGCCTATATTCATTAATTCCTTACCTACAACATTAGGCTAAAAGTTGCTAGATTGTGTCAGAGGCCTCCTGAAACGTGGCATAAATCTACCTGGAGTAGAAGGATCCTGACTAAGAGAAAAACTAGGCAGTGTCTAAGCATGTCTGGCACCATCTAAGAAACCCTGCCATGTTCGCATGAGGAATGAGAGGCCCCCAAGCCAAAAGATTATCATGATTAAGGAGGAACCTTCATTGTGAGCTGGACTGATAGATCCCATCCTTCCAAACCTTCAGAGGGAGGGGCCGTTCTGTCACTCAGATACCTAACCCAGATCCACACCCATCTAGGTTCCTAGGGAAGGGGTGGGGAACTCTGTGAACCCCATGGCCCTGCCTAGAACCTTCTGGTGACAGTAACTATAAGAAGAGGTGGGCATTGCCTGGATTTTGCAGTAGTCGCTAAGATCTTTCACTCTTGGAGGGCTCCCATCAGAGCAGAAGCGGCTTCCTGGAGGCATAGGGAATTGTCAAAGCCTAAGGAGATTCCAAACAAGAATAGAGGAGCGCCAAGGGAACCGTTACTGCTTTAAGACTCACTAAATAGGGTACTTTCCCAGAGTGCCCAGCATCAAGATGGGAAACAGTGTTCTCAGAAGGGTGGCTGAAGAAAGTTTACAGAAGGGATCTTGCCAGGCATGGTGACTCCTGCCAGTCACCACCACTCTCAAGGAAGAGGCAGGAGGATCAGGAGTTCAAGGTTCAAGTTTTTTGGGCTCTGAAGTATTTGTGGTACTTTCTTAGCTTTTACAGAAAAAAAAGAACCACTTTCTTTTTCTGTTGTAGTTGTTATTGTTTGGGGTTTTTTGTTTTGTTGTTGTTTTGTTGCTTTGGGTTTTTTGGGTTTTTGTTTTTGTTTTTTTTTTTTTTTTGCTTTTTCAAAACAGGTTCTCTCTGTGTAGCCTTGGTCATCCTGGAACTCACTCTGTAGAACAAGCTGATCTTGAACTCAGAGCTCTGCCTGCCTCTACCTCCTGAGTGCTGAGATTAAAGGCATGCATCACCATGCTCAGCCCTAGATATGTTTTTCAATTTTATGCAAAAAAAAAAAATTAAAAACGAGAGGCTGGAGCGATGGCTTGGTGGTTTGAAATGCTTGTTATTCTCGGCAGAAGACCCAGGCTTGGCTCCAAGCATCCGCAGGTGGCTTCCCAACCATCCCTAACTCCAATTCTAAGGTAGTAATCAAATGCCCTCTTCTGACCTCTGCAAGCACCAGGACACATACACACATGCAGGTAAAACACACACATAAAACAAACCAAAATTCTTTTCAATTTAAAAATTAAATTCAAAGATGAAATGCAGGGTACATTCTAACTCTGCCCTTAGCTTTAACGTTTTATTACTATCTTGGCATGTGTGTGAGAACAGGTGCTCTTGGGCCACAGCACACGTGTGCAGAGGACAACTTTTGATTCTTCCTTTCCACTGTGAGTCTAGGGGTCAAGCGCAGGTCATCTGGCCTGTGTAGTGAGCACTTTGACTGGCTAAACACTCTTTCCAAACCTACCTTATTTTATTTATCCACTTGTTAATGTTTGGTGACAGGTTGCATGTAACCCAGGCTAGCCTCAGTCTCCCTATATAGTCAAGTATAACTTTAAACCGCAAATCCTCCCACCTCCACCTGAGTGCTGAGATTACTTCGACCTGGTTTATGTGGTCCTGGAGGTCAAAGCAAGGGCATCACGCATGCCGAGTAAGCACTCTGCCCACTGAACTATGCCCCCAAGCCCCTTCCATTTTTTTTTGTATGTTTTTATAAGGGGAGAAAAAAAAAGACCTACCATCAGGAATGTCCTTGTTATTTGCTGGGACCTTAGGAGTCTAGTTCACAGGGCAGACAACCTGACTTCCTTGTCCATTTTGCCCCAAAGGGAAACTTATGGATAGGAAACATATGTACACTAAATGACAAAGCCTTTGTCTCTCAAATGACAAATGTCTTTCATTCTAAGTGGTTGGCTTCATCTGTCCTTGATCATATTACAGTTAACAGATCTGCTGAAGGACTCACTAGTGACAAACAACCCTGGAACTCACATTTCCGGGTATTTAGCCTGAAAGTCCCTGGAAGGGAATTGCTAGGGTAGGAGAGGGACATGAAAGGATGGTTCTCCACAAGGGAGGTCATTTAGAACTGTGGGAAATTATGGAGGCAATAAAAGTAATGAGGCAAATGACAGACCAATTCCTACAGGAGAAAGAGAGGAGCACATGCTAAGTGCTCGGTGCTGATCTTACAAGGAGTATGGGTCAGGAGTTGAAGAATTCATCATCCTGCTTTCAAGTCCTTGCCATCCTTTTTAGATAATTTAATTTAAGTTGCTCATTTTTCAGAGACGGTCTTGCTATGTAGTCCAGGCTAGCCTTGAACTTGTGACTCTTTTTTTCCCTAGACAAAGTGCTGGGATTATAGGCACGTGCTACAACACCCTGTTTTGTTTTTAGACTTCTACTGTATTCATAATTTCTTTGTACTCAACTAACTTCACATTTTTAACTTACTTATTTCCTGTTTCTTGAGATAGTGTTTCATGTAGCCCAGGCTGGCCTCAAACTTTTTACACAGCTGAAGGTAACCTTGAACTCGTGACCAACCTGTCTCTACCTCCCAAGTGCTGGGGTTTTAAGTGTGCCCTGTTGCACCCTGCTATATTTTTAAATCAGAGACAAGATCCCATTAAGTTACTTCGAGCTCACTCTGTTATACTGATATTTTGTTTGTGTTTTAACAAATAAAGCTTGCCTGAAGATCAGAGTACAGAACTAAACCACTAGAGGCTAGGCAGTGGTGGCGTACACCTTTAATCCCAGCACTCAGGAGGCAGAGGCAGACAGATCTCTGCGAGTTCAAAGCCACCCTGGGCTACACTAAATTGATCCAGTCTAAAAAAGAAACAGAGCTCACACAAAGGTGATCCCAGCACTTGGGATCCCTTACCTTTAATCCCAGCTGGAGACAGGAGTAATATGGCTGGGCAGAGAGGGGAATATAAGACAGGAGGAGACAGGAGCTCAGTGCAGTCTGAGCAACAGGCAGTCTGAGGACAGGAGCTCCCTTCTGGTCTGAGGATTCGGTAGTGGCTGGCTGCACTGCTTCTCTGATCTCTCAACTTTCACCCCAATATCTGATTCTGGTTTTTTATTTATTAAAACCAATTAGAATTCATGCTACACTCTGAGTCTCAGCAGACTTTTTATTTGCAATCCTTACTTCTGCCTGGGATGAAAGACTGGCACCACCAGGTGCAGCTATATTTTTTAATAATATTAATATCATATGGCTTTTGTTATTGTTTGTCTTTTATTTGTTTGTTTGAAGCAGTGTCTCGCATAGCACAGACTTTCTGGGTAGGACTATTGAGGCTTTGGTCTCCACATTCCGTGTGCTGAATCACGGACAACAAACACCAGACATACATGAAACTGGAACTCAGGGATCCACCTGCCTCTGCCTCCCAAGTGCTGGCATTAATTTTTAAACCACATGGCATAATTTTTTAATATTAATAGGATAAAGGTGTGTGTGTATATGTATATATACACACATATATATCACATATATACACATATAACTAACATATATATGTTATTACACGAATGTTCCAGTACCTAAATGTCTCTATCATTAATAATTTTCTTGCCAGTATGATGGCTCACAATTTGTAATCCTCTAAAGTGACAGAGGCAGAAGGACCACCCCAAGTTTAAGACCAGCTGGGCTATGTAGTAGGAGCAGCGGGCCGCTTCCCGCCTCCCAGCTCCCAGCCACTGGCTAGCTTTACCCAAAATAATTACACAGAAACTGTATTCTTTTAAACACTGCTTGGCCCATTAGCTCTAGCCTCTTACTGGCTAACTCTCACATCTTGATTAACCCATTTCTATTAGTGTGTGTAGCACCACGAGGTAGTGGCTTACCGGGAAGATCTTAACCTACATCCATCTTAGAGAGGAGAGCTATGGCAACTGCCTTACTTCCGTTCTTCCCAGCATTCTGTTTGGTCTACTCTGCCTATCTAAATTCTGCCCTATCAGGCCAATCAGTTTCTTTATTAATTAACCAATGAAAACAACAGATAGACAGATGACCCTCCTCCATCAGGGCTACAGAGTGAGACCCTGTCTCAAGACCAACAAGCAAAGAAAGAAATGTAAACTGACAATAGGCACTGTTTCTGCCTTTCTCCACAACTCCTTTCTGAGCCAGACACCTTCAGCTATTCTCGTCTTGGCTTGAGCTGGCAAGACTGTCTGACCTGGTAGCGCACCAGATTCCGTGATCTCTGCCTTGGCTCCACCCTAGCATCTTTCTAGCCTTTGTTAGAAGAATCAAGTGTTGCATTCACAAGGATATACTCCCCCAAGTCCAGGACACCAGAGAATCTTGATATCTCCCACGCCTGCCCCATCTTTACAACCATGAAGCCCTTGGTGCACTTTGAACAACTGATTCAAAAGAACAAGATTTACAGCTCCTCCAAGTGCCTCACGGACTGAGCTGGGGGTTTGGGGCTAAGTAGAAGACACTTGAAGGATAAGTACCTACAGACACTGGAGGTTACAGCAGCCACTGAGGGCAGGTGAGAGACCAACTTGGTCTCTGCAGCACGAGAGGTCAGACGCCATCAGGGTTAAGCAGAACACTATAGGGAGAGGAGCTCTGGAGAGCAGCAAATGGTTAACGAAAGCCACTCTGAAGTAGGGAGCTCACGTCCCAAGGTTGGTCCAGTCACACATTAAGTCCTGTAGATAGATTTGTCCTTCCTTTAACTGACATCTACGGTGTCCATCGTGTGCCAAGCTCTGTTCTAGGTGTCTGGAAGAGAGCCTGCAGGAGGCCAGAGTGTGTGCTCATGGACCCTCTATCCTTGGGTGAAAAGTTAGTAACTGCACAATGATTTCTTTGTAACTGCATGAAATATTAAAAATAAAAAGTAATGCTGTATAAAGGCCAGGTGTGGTCGTGCACTCCTTCAATCCCAGTCCCAGGACTCAGGAGGCTGAGACAGGAAGATCTATATAAAATCAAGGCCAACTTGATCTACAAAGTGAGTCCTAGGCCAGTCAAGGCTACATAGTGAGACCCTGTCTCAAATGAATAAATGTGAATACTTTGATTTTATTTATTTATTGGCAGTTCTGGGGGTTGCTTCCAGGGCCTCAGACACGCTAGATTCTATTAGTGAACTATACTCCCAACCCTAATTTGTCTTTGCATTTTATTTTTATTAGGTGTGTGTGTGTGCCCGCACATACATGTGCACAAGCGAATGGTAGCCAGAACAACTTTCAGGAGTTGATTCTTTCTACCAGTGGGGCCAGCCAGGAGATTGATCTTAAGATTAAGTCAAGGACAGGGCCTTGACTCTTTACACCACGCCATCTCAGTGGTTTCTTGTTTTTTATGTTGAAACAAACTCTCACTAAGTTGCCCTATCTGGCTTTGAAATCCACTCTATAGCTCAGGCAGGACTTGAACTTGCAATCTTCTCCCTCCCCTTCCTGGCTGTCTGAGACTTCAGCCTTGTTCCACTGAGCCCCACTGAGACTTTACTTTAACTAAAAGTTGTTTTAGTTCAGAGCAAAACTGAGTGGGAAGTGTGGAGTTCCCAGACACTTCCTATCCTTCTTGGCAACTTTCTCCATCATAACATTCTGCTCCAAGGTAATACTTTTGTGTGTGTGTGTGTGTGTGTGTGTGTGTGTGTGTGTGTGTGTGTGTGTGTGTATGTGTGTGTTATATCAACCAACACTGATGCATCATCATCAGCCCAGACCTATGGTCTACATTAGAGCCCTGCCGCCTGTTATGTCTTGCTCCATTGCCCTCTGCCTTGAGACAGAGCCTCCCACTAAACTGAGAATTTGCAGACCTCTGTTATGGCTTTCAGGCTGGCAATGGAGTTCTTGGGATCGTCACACAACACTCAGTGCTGGAGTTAGAGGTAAACAGAGTTTCGTCGGGGTATTTAAGCGGATGGTGAGAATTCAAACTCAGGTTCTCATGCATGCAGAGTAGAGCAAGCACTATTTTTTAAGCTTTATTTATTCATGTATTTTATGTATATGAGTGTTCTGCCTTCATGCACATCAGAAGAGCACATCAGATCCCATTACAGATAGTTGCTGAGCCACCATGTTAGTTGCTGGAAATTGAACTCAGGACCTCTGGAAGTAGAGTCAGTTGCTCTCAACCGCTGAGCCATCTCTCCAGCCCATAGCATGCACTGTTCCCCATTAAACCATCTCCCTGACCTAACCCATTTTTAAATAAACAGAAACAAAACAATGTATCTAAACAGAGACTATCAAATATAGGAAGAACAGATCCTATGGAGTTCCCAGGAGGAAAGTGGTACAATCAAGTTAATATCTTACACACGAGCAGTCAGCTGGCTCGTTTGGAGCTTCTCTGGTCTGGCTGTAAGAGTCTTATCGTCAGAGCCTTATGGATGTGGATGCTGCAGACACCATTTTGTCCAGGTTATTGGAACCACATTGAAGCTGGTACAGTGGCATTCCCCTACTCCATTCTAAATCCAGACTCCGGTTAACTGAAGAGCATCTCTTTCTTTTTTGGCAAGGGCTGACTCAAACATGCTCAGTAACTCCTTAGCAATGGTTTCCCGCATCATTTCATATGAAGAACATTTGGTGATAGAAGTGGAATAGAGTGAAGCCAGGCAGTGGTGGCGCACGCCTTTAATCCCAGCA
>NW_004949178.1:76837-93249 GCF_000317375.1 Microtus ochrogaster
AAGAAGAAGAAGAAGAAGAAGAAGAAGAAGAGGAATAGAGTGGTTTAGAACACCAGCCCCTGCCAGGCATGGTGGCACGAGCCTATAATCTCATCACTTAGAAGGCAGAGGTAGGAAGATCAGAGTTCAAGGACAACTGCAGCCACATAAGACCATCTCAAAAGGGGTGGGGGCACCAGCTGTGCTGTTCAGAATCTACATCATCACTCTAAAAATCCCAGCTTCCTCAACTTTAAAGGATAATGAATTCTATGATGAGCTATAGGTGTCCAGTCTAAACAGGCCAGAATTCACTCATTCTAGTGGTCTGTCACCAAGTCTCTCCGCTTTTAAAATAAAAAATATAATAAACTTGATGCTCTTATGAAATGTCATTTTATTTTTATGTTGGCAAATGGCTGATGCTAAAATACAGCCCGGATCTCTCTAGTCCTGATACACACACCTTTGCAATGTGATGTTGGACTACCACCCCTCCCGTATTCAGAGCCGAGTCCACTGAATGGATATACCCAGTCTAACTTGGCTTTCCACCTGTGTTGACCAATAGGATTTTGTGATGGTGACACTGAACTAAGACTTTAAAAAGACCTTGCAACTTTGGCTGTGGCTTGTCTTAGAATGCTTTGCCCTCATCTAAGGGAGCCCAGGATAACCTGAAGATAAGAGAGTGCATAATCACAAAACCAAAGCCTGGCTTTAGACCTGGGAGACAGAACCAAACAACAGAACCAGGCACTGAACCCAGTACATGGTGTGCCACACTGGAGCAGACGTGCCAGGGGAAACCACAATGCTGTGATGAAAGATAAATCCATGTTGCTGTAAGTCACTGAACTGAAGTAGAGCATATGCAGACAGAAGTGATGAAAGCACCTTGCCAATCAAGCAAACACTTCGCGTTAAGAGATCAGCTCCTAGCCAGACACAGTGGTGTGCAAGCACTCACAAGGCACTTGGATCTCTGAGTTCAGGGCCAGCCTGATTTACAGAGTGAGTTCCAGGACAATCAGGGCTACCCAGAGAAACCATGTCTCAAAAAGATCAACTCCTTGAGTACGGGAAACATCTTTGTGGATATCTCCAGATCCTAGCAGTTCCAATACTTACTAGTAAACAAACCCTTTGTGAGCAAACTCATAGAACTATACCACAGACCCCTGTGACCACCAATGGCAGCAGCTGCAGAACAAACTTCGCCTTACCTCCCTCAGAAACCTCTCCTTCCTTCATCTTACAATCCCACCCAAGTCATAGTTCTCCAAAGGAAACAAACAACAAAACAGAGACAAAGAAGACCTTGAGACTTATTACTAGAATTGGTTAATCTGATTGTGGTTAGGTTTGAATAAAAATGACCCCCATTGCAGGAGAACTGGCCTTGCTCCTTGCTGCAGGCTGCATTGGGTGAGCAGGTGTGGGCTGTGCAGGAGAGCTTGCCTGGGTAGTGATGATAAGGGAAAGCTGGTGGGCTGACCAACCCAGCTGCTAACCAGGCCCAGAATCAGGGCTATGAGTTATCCCACCCCAGCATCCACCTCATCTGTGAACTGTTGGAACATGTTAAGAGGGCAAAACTACAGATTCAAAGCAACAGGATCTCCTCGTCACAGAACAACAACAACAACAGGATATCCAAGAGGAGCCCCAGTGAGAACCCAGTATCAAGGATATAGTAGAAGCCAGCGGTCTTGAACCAGACTCATGGTAATGAACACTTGCAAGTAAAGATGAGTGGACTAAAGGGTGTACTGTGTGAGTCAACAGGCCACACTACAGCATCCACAGGACTCTTCTCCTCCTCCTCCTCCTCCTCCTCCTCCTCCTCCTCCTCCTCCTCCTCCTCCTCCTCCTCCTCCTCCTCCTCCTCCTCCTCCTCCTTCTGTTTTTTGTTTTGGTTTTTTTTTTTTCTTTCCTTTTAAATTTGGTTATGTTTTGTGGGGGAGGTTTCAAGGGCAGAGGGCAGATGCAAGGAGGCAGGGAGATAAATGGGGTCAGAATGCAAGATGTAAAATCCACAAAGAATCAATAAAAGTGTTTAAAAAATAACCCCCAGAGGCTCATGTATTTGAATGCTTGGTCACCAGGGCAGGGAACTGTTTGAAAGGATTAGAAGGAGTAGGATGTGTGGCCTAGAAGGAAGTGTGTTACTTAGGGGGGATTTGAGCTTTCAAAAGCCTATGCCAGGTGCAGTCTCTCTCTTTCCCTGTTGATCAAGGATGTAGCTCTCAGCAACTGCTCCAAGCCTCCAGAGTGCTGCCATGTACCCTGCCTGACAAAAATGGACTAAACCTCTGAAACTGTAAGCAAGCCTCCAGTTAAATGCTTTCTTTTATAGGAGTTGTCTTGGTCATGGTGTCTCTTCCCAGCGACGGAACAGTGACTAAGACAGTGATTATGACGGAGGGACCTCGCAATTTGCCATCTGGAAGCTGAAGAAGCAGGAGAGCCAGTGGTAAATTCAGGCTAGACTCAAAGCCTTGAGCACCAGCAGCTCTAACATCTGAGGGCAAAAGCTGTTCTGGCTCAGAGAGAATTTGCCTTCCATCTGCATTTTTATCATTGTCAGGTTCTCAGCTGACTTGGTAGCTCCCTCTCTGGGGTGGAGTAGACCTATATTCATATGGAGTATCATATGAATTTAACCTATAAATTCAAATGATAAAGTCTTCCAGAAACCCTCCTCCAGATGCACCCAAATAATGGTTTACCAGCTTTGAGTATCCCTTAGCCCACTGTGGTGGTTTGAAAGAAAATGGCCCCCAAAGGGAGTGGCACTACTAGGAGGTGTGGCCTTGTTGGAGGAGGTGTGTCACTATGGGGGTGACAAGCTTTGCTGTGTGTGACACTGAGTCCACTTCCTGTTGCCTTCTGATCAAGATGTAGCCAGCACCATATCTACCTGCTTGCTGCCATACTCTCTACTATCATGATGACAATGACCAAACCTCTGAAACTGCAAGCTGTCACCCCAATTAAACATTTTCTTTATAAGAGTTGCCATGGATATGGTGTTCACAGCAATAATAACCATAACTAAGACACCCAGTGAACGTGAAATATCAAATTAGATATCACTGTGGGCATGGTGGTGCATGCTTTTAATCCCAGCACTCTGGAGACAAAGGCAGGTAGATATCTGTGAGTTTAAGGCCAGCCTGGTCCACATAGTGAGTTCTAGACCAGTCAGGGCTACATAGTAAGACCCTTCTCAAACAAATAATAAGCCAACACAAAAACCTTATGAAAAGAAAATCTGCTTAGTGATTACTTAGTAAAGAACATTAAATAACAAAATGTAATTTGGATTATATGATGGTCGGTTTTAGTTTTGGGTTTTTTTTTTTAGATTTATTTATTTTTACTTTATGTGTTTGTACCATGGGCATTAAAGGTGTGAGCCACCACCACCCAGCTGGAATTTACTTTAATCTGATTTCACCCATTTGGTAAGGAATTGGCAGCAATGTGTGGTAAAATATCATTGAATCCGGAGTGAGACGGTTCAAATCCCAACTCTGTCTTTAGCGATGTCTGACTCTGTACATGTTATTTGAACTCTCTGTGTCAAAGCTTCCTTGTCTGGGAGGACTAACATGCCAAGATTGCTGGGAAAGAAGTAATTGTTATGAGCTGTGGACGTAAAGGCTTGCTGAGGTGCCTGAGGTAGAGAGAGGACTCCTCAGGGGGACCCCTCCTGCCACTGCCCTTCTTCATAACTCTCTGAACCTTGGTTTACAGCTGCAAGTAGGCTCAGAGTTAAAATATGAGACCCCCCCCCCCATGACACACCACAATCACAGCAGTCCGAAGGCACTGCACTGGGAAGCTCAAGCAGTCTCTGCCCCTGAGGGTCTTACCAGTTAGTAAAGGAGGCAGGCTTTTTCCCAAAAGGACATTTAATGGAGCAAATCCATGACAGTCTCTTTTGCATTACTGTGAATAGACACCATGACCACAGCAACTCTTACGTAAAACAAAAACAAAACACAACATTGAATTGGAGGCTTGCTTACAGTTTCAGAGGTTCAGTATGAAAGTATATGTTGGGGTTAAGCCCCACTAAACCTCTCAGGATTCACAATGATCGCTATAGCAGGCGAAAACCTGACTAATAAGGTCTGAGGGTAAACGAAATAAATTATCTACATAAGTCTTTTTATCATGTACCATTTATTCTTTCTATGCTCTCTCTCCAATACTCTCTTGATGTTCCTCACTATTTTACCCATCCCACAAGGTTCCCAGTTTATATACCCACACAGACATAGTTAGCAAGCGTGAATTTTTTAGGGCTAACAGGATGGATAAAAGACTGACGAGGTAGGCACCTCATGACCCAGAAGGGGCAGGTGTGACTGTGAAGCTCCCTGGCAGGTTCCAGGAGGAGAGAGGATTAGGATGGAACTCACCCTCCATCCACCCCCAGGCCAAGCATCCTTGTGCTGTATTCACTGGTGCCCAGGTGAGAAGGAATTTCCTTCTCTGGGCTTGGTTTAGTGACTTAGGTGTTTTCCTGTATCTTTTAGGGGTAAAGGTGCAAACAATTAATTTCCTAGACTAAGACCTTGTGTCAAATGAAAGATGAAGGTAAGTACAGAATATTAATAGCTTGTTAGGGTAGAGCAAAGACCAGTAGGTTACACCCTCCTGAGTCTGCTGCTAGAGAATTCAGGGCCACAGAGACCTGTTAATCAGTGGGAGCAGACATACTGTCTCTCTGCTCAGGGCTCCTTTCTTGTCAGTGAGTCCTGTCAATAAGGATAATTGTGGGGAACAAGCTTTATGTAGAATTGACCACTAGAACAAAGGTTTGGCTAAGTGAATGCTTTCACACCAGGGCTCCACGGTATGAAGAAAGGTACACAGTTGCCAGTACAGGAAAAGTCAGCTTTAAAGAATTGTTTATATGCTGGGCGGTGGTGGCGCATGCTTTTAATCCCAGCACTTGGGAGGCAGAGGCAGGCAGATCTCAATGAGTTCAAGGCCAGCCTGGTCTACAAAGTGTGTTCCAGGGCAGCCAGTACTGTTACACAGAGAAATCCTGTCTCAAATAACAACCACCCCCCCAAAAAAAGAATTGTTTAAGGATATTTTTGGATGAATCCCATTATGGAAGAAAAAACGCCATGATTTCACAAGATCTCTACAAATTTGGCAGACAATCCAAAAGACAAGTTCCCAAAGCTTTGCAAATCTGATTCCTCGTTAGAGTACACTCCCATGGTCTGTCCAGTGGTCTGTCAGCTGTACTTTTCCTGTATAATACTGTGTGTGACTCAGATCGTTTAGCCCGTTGTCATAATGGTGGAGAGCATGATTAGCCATTATCTTCATGATAATGTGCAGGAAGGTGCTGGAGAAGAAGCTGAGGGCTACATCCAGATCCCTAGGTAGAGAGAGGGCTCTGGGCTTGCGTGGTCTTTTGAGACCTCAAAGCCTACCCCCAGTGACACACTTCTTTCAACAAGGCCACATCTCATAATACTTTAAGTCATTTAAATCCTGTAAGGTAGTGCCACTCCCTGGTGACTAAGCATTCAACATCACAGTGACTGTTAAGGGTCAAGTGAGGGACAATTCTAGGGAGGAACCAGTCTCTCTGTGTATGTCTGTGGGGTGGGGGTCAGGAGTCTGAGAAAAAGCAAAGGAGACACCAGGTGTGAAATTCTTACAAGAATGAGCCATTTCTTTCTTTAAGCTTTCTCAGAAGCCCCTCCCTCCTGCCTACCGCACCTCCACTCCTCTATTGTCTGACATCAGTCACCCGCCCAACACTTCTGGATGGTTACCTCTGGGGCAGTTAGAGAAGAGAAGCAACCAACCAAACCCTCTGGGGCACTTTGTCCAACATTGGCCCTCAGCTTCCAGCCCTGTTCAGATCCTGCCTCACTGTGTAGACACTGCTTAGAAGTTCTCAAGCCTTACCAGATCTCCCAACATCCATCTGGGAGAGCAGCAAGAGCTATTTCCTTCAACTCTACACAATGTCTACATCTATTGTCTTGACCCTAGATGACATTAGGAATATATTTTCTTTTCTTTTTTTTTTTTGTTTTGGACTTTCTAGTATTTTTTCTCCCCCCCCTTTTATTGATTTTATTGAGCTCTACATTTTCCTCTGCTCCACTCCCTGCCTCTCCCCTCCCCTTCAACCCTCCCCCAAGGTCCCCATCCTCCCAATTTACTCAGAAGATCTTGTCTTTTTCTACTTTCTGCTTCCTTTGTAGATTATATCTATGTAAATCTCTCTTAGTCTCCGCATTTTTGTCTAAGTTCTCTGGGATTGTGGTTTGTAGGCTGGTTTTCTACGCTTTATGTTTAAAAACCACCTATGAGTATGTGATAATTGTCTTTCTGTGTTTGGGTTACCTCACTCAAAATAATGTTTCCTAGCTCCATCCATTTTCCTGCAAAATTCAAGGTGTCATTTTTTTCTACTGTGTAGTGCTCCATTGTGTAAATGTACCACATTTTCCTTATCCATTCTTCGATCGAGGGGCATTTAGGTTGTTTCCAGATTCTGGCTATGACAAACAAAGCTGCTATGAACATAGTTGAACACGTGTCCTTGTGGCACAATTGAGCATCCTTTGGATATATACCCAAAAGTGGTATTACTGGGTCTTGAGGAAGGTTGTTTCCTAATTTTCTGAGAAATTGCCACACTGACATCCAAAGGGGCGGTACCAGCTTGCACTCCCACCAGCAATGCAGGAGTGTTCTCTTTTCCCCACAACCTCTCCAGCATAAGTTGTCATCAGTGTTTTTGATATTGGCCATTCTTACAGGTGTAAGATGGAATCTCAGAGTTGTTTTGATTTGCATTTCTCTGATGACTAAGGATGTTGAACATTTCCTTAAGTCTCTTTCAGCCATTTTAGATTACTCTGTTGAGAGTTCTCTGTTTAGGTCTGTACTCCATTTTTTTTTATTGGATTATGTGTTCTTATGGTAACCAATTTCTTGAGTTCTTTGTTTATTTTGGAGATCAGACCTCTGTCTGATGTGGGTTGGTGAAGATCTTTTCCCATTCTGCAGGCTGTCGTTTCATCTTGTTGACCGTGTCCTTTGCTTTACGGAAGCCTTTCAGTTTCCGGAGGTCCCATTTATTAACTGTTTCTCTCAGTGTCTGTGCTACTGGGGAAGTGGTTCCCTGTGCCAATGCATTCAAGTGTATTTCCCACTTTCTTGTCTACAAGGTTCAGTGTAGCTGGCTTTATGTTGAGGTCTTTAATCCATTTGGACTTGAGTTTCATGCATGGTGATAGGTATGGGTCTATTTTCATTCTTCTACATGTTGATATCCAGTTATGCCAGCACCACTTGTTAAATATGCTTTCTTTTTTCCATTTGATATTTTTTGCTTCTTTGTCAAAAATCAAGTGTCCAGGGCTGGAGAGATGGCTCAGTGGTTAAGAACATCACCTGCTCTTCCAAAGGTCCTGAGTTCAATTCCCAGCAACCACATGGTGGCTCACAGCCATCTGTAATAAGGTCTGGTGCCCTCTTCTGGCCTGCAGGCATACACACAGACAGGATATTGTATGCATGATAAATAAATAAATATTTTTTAAAAAATCAAGTGTCCGAGAGGTGTGGATTGATATCCGTGTCTTCTGTTCAGTTCTGTTGGTCCTCCTGTCTGTTCTTATGCCAATACCAGGCTGTTTTCAGTACTGTAGCTCTGTAGTAGAGTTTGAAGTCAGGGATTGTGATGCCTCCAGAAGTTCTTTTATTATACAGGATTGTTTTGGCTATCCTGGGTTTTTTGCTTTTCCACATGAAGTTGAGTATCATTCTTTCAAGGTCTTTGAAGAATTTTGCTGAGATTTTGATAGGCATTGTGTTGAATCTGTTAGAAATACATTTTCTTTTCAAACAATGTATGGTTGTCCCTCCCTGCCACTGCCACTCACAAGAGATGGACCCAGTGAGTTATGTCAAAGTATAGTCGCCTGTCATTACTATATACAAGCAGGAAGCAGGCTGGTTGCCTTTTCAATGAGTTCCCATAGTCTCTAAGGAGTTGTTTTTTTCTGGCCCATTGTTCTAATCTAAAGGTTGGTACACAGCAACAGATCAATAAATGTTTAAAAAATGATGTGGCTAGGGCCACAGTCTAATGACATGAAGGCCACGTGGTTCATTGGTGACTGAGCGAGAACTTCTACCTTTCCTGTCCTCTGACCCCAATGTTAGGTCATCCTGTTGAGCTGAGTAAAGGCAGAGACTAGGCTACCCATGTCTAAACCACTGCAAAACTCCACTCTGCTCTTCTTGACACCATCTCTTCACATATGTTCTAACTCTTAAATATCATGTATACATACACCCACAGAGGGAGAGGGAGAGGGAGAGAGAGAGAGAGAGAGAGAGAGAGAGAGAGAGAGAGAGAGAGAGAGCGCTGACCAAATGAATAAATAACTCTCTATTACAATTACAACTCTCACCTGGTTAATTAAAGTGCTTGGGCTTTCACTCCTTTTTAGCTATCCAGACCTGACTTCCAGCCTTGCTTGTCTATCTGTCTGTCTTGAGGAAGTGTTCCAGGTAACTCCAGCTGGCTTCAAACTCCATAAGTAAACAAGTCTGGCCTTGAAGTCCCAATTCTTCTGCCTCTCCCTCCGTGTGCTGATGTTATGGGTGTGTCCACCAATCGAGGTTTGCCTTCATAGACTTGACCCAGGCACATCACCTTGTCTGATCTCTAGCTTATGTACCCAGAAACCCTTATTCTTCCTCCAGGAGCCAGCCTGAAAAACATCTCCTTGGTGTAATACCCTTCACACTTGCCCGCTCTTCCCCGGCAGTATATCATCTCTGCCTCTTAGTTCCTGCCCCCACCTCACCCTAATCTCTAGGCAGAAATGTCTTCCCTCTAGAGACATCCTCGACATTCAAGCTCAAGTCTGTAATGCAACACTGACCGTCGTGTCCCCACTGCATAACACTTGAGTTTTCACTGCAGGGTTTGTGGGGGACAAGGGTGAAGGAGCAGTCAAGTCCTTACACACTTTGCAGCTGCCATTTCTAGGATGTTGTGAGATGACACTTCTGTGTGGCCTTTTCCCCATCACAACGCAGTGAATCCAGCAGCAAGATTTTAGGCCTCACAGAACTAGCTCCAAGCAGAGTCAAAAACTCAACTGGAAGGCATCCCAGGCTGCTCCAGCCCCCCCCACCCCAGCACCTTGCAGGCCCAGAGTTCCAGGCACAGGAGGCTCATCAAGTTCCTAGAGCAGCTGCTACAGTACCAGGGCTCTAGGATACACTTGGGACCATTGCTAGATTCTCTTGTAAAATGAAGTTCTCTAAAGAAACCTCATCTGTGTTAAAGACCCTTGAGACTGACCAGAACATCACGTGCAGAGAGAAGGAATGCTGCTGACCATGAGCCAAGATTATCTTGGGCTATCTTTAGACCACTTCCGAGCTGTCCTAAATCTCTGTACCTGACCTAACAAAGCTCTTGAAACATATCGCTGAATGTAGCTGACCACCAGGGTCCTCCAAACCTAAAATTAAGACTCTTATACCCAACAACAGAATTTCCCTGCTCTGCCAAAGCCCACATAGCTAACATACCTACCCAAGTAAGCATATCAATTTACAACTTTCTTTTACATGTGACTTTAACTTCAGGTAACCTTTTCCATAGTGGGAAATGTCATTCAGGCATCCTGGATCCTTATTCATGGGCCGTGGTCATTCATGTTTGTCTCAGAATGAACTCTCTCTTATTCCCATAGGGACAAAGGCTGAAAGGCTGCATAGAGCCAGGGAAGGGGAGAAATGGGTTGCAGTGAGAGACTGGCTCACTTTTCCATATGAGCTTCCCCTCAGACCAACACAGTCAGGATTTGGATAGGGGAAATGAAGCTATTCTGGAATCTAATGCTTTTTAAGTCTCAACTTTCCTGAGCCAAAGTGGGCAGAGTGGTTGTAATCCCAGTGAAACAGGATAGCAGCAAGTTCAAGATCAGCCCGAGCTCCATATTGAGTTCCAGGCTAGCTTGTCATATAAATAAATAAATTGTACCTCCCCAAATAAATAAAAACAAAATACAGATATCTGGGCCCTAAATGTCAAGAATATAGCCGAGTAGAGTGGAGGCTGATCACAAGTCTGTGCTGAAAATAAAACAAAAAACAGAGAGCCAGGGCCCCAGCTCAGTGTGTGGAATGCTTGCCTACCGGGATCAGAGCCCTGGGGTTCACTTTCAGCTCTGCACAAGACTGGGAACGGTGGCAGACACTACAGTCCCAATCAGGAGATGGAGGAAGAAGGGTAAGAATTTCAAGTTCATCCTTGGCTACATCGTGAGTTCCAGGCCAGCCTGGGCTAAATGAGACTCTATCCCCAAAAAAGAAAAGGAATGCCAGGTGTGGCAGAACGTGCCTTTGCTACAATGAGTTCCAGCCCAAGAGACTAAGAAGTCCTCCAAACTGGCACTTAGCAGCTGCTCACTAAACATTTGGCCAGGACTGAGCGTTGGCACTCTGGCAGGAATTGACACAAACTGCTCTGGGAGGTGTGGGTGACAGGAACGAGAAGTGTCCCCTCTGGATGCATGTATTTGAACGTTTGGTCTCCTGTTGGGTGCTCTTTGGGAAAATTATGAAAACTCCAGAAGGAAGAGCCTTGCTGGAGAAAGTTCATCCTTGGGGTCAGGCTTTGGGTTTTCATAGGCTCACGCTACTTCATGCCTTCTCTCCCTGCTTCCTGTGCGGTTAAGATGTGATCTGCTCCTGCTACACTTTCCCCACATTATGGTTATGGAACCATAAACCAAAATAATTTACTTCTTCTAAGATGCTCTTGGCTATCGTATTTCCTCACAAGAGAAAAGTAACCCACACAAGACAGCCAATCCCTATCCCGACGGCCCTTCATTCCCATGGAGACTAACCCATCCCATAAGAGGTGGGGGGTGGAAATGAGTAAGGCTGGAAGTAACTCGTGTGCCCCATGGTCCCCTCCAACATGAAAATTAAAGGGCAATGACTCTGGATTCAGGTTGGGGGAATTCTTGGAAACCCTGCTAGGGCCAGGTGAGCTTATCAGCTGATGTCAATGTGATTTGCGGTAGCTTGTCTTCTAGGACACAAACTGGGTGTGGCTAAGCAAACTCATTGTGAAGCAGCAATAGGCAGAGGGAAGAGGTCACTTGGGTTCTTAAACCTTCCAGTCCTTCAGTTTCTGTGACTTTCCTGAGACTTCCCTTGGCTATTTGGATTCAGTGGACAATGCAGGGACCCAAGCAGCCTTGAGGCAAGGCAAGATTTTCAAGGACTGGCTCTCTGAATGTCTTGAGTATACCCTCTCAGGCTGACTGGGCTCCATACCTAGCCTGTGCGCCAGGCTCCAGGTAAGCTGGTAGATAGATAGTCTGCCTCTTAACCAGCTCATTGTTCCTTGGTCTCAGCAACCATCAGGACCAGGAACAGACCAGGCTTCCTGCCTTGATCTGCTAATGACATGGGCTTATCTGCAAGGGAAGCCTGGAGCTCATGCATGCTGTGAGCCCCAGGAATTCAGAGCTTTGAGGAAGGCTGCAAGGCTTCCTGAAGTCTAACAACTAAAGGATAAATACTTCCGGATTGTCTTCACAATCGTCAAGGATAGGAGATTCCATGGGTAAGCCCATGCCAACTCTTTCTCATCCTCTCCCTCACTTCAAAGAATGAGCAAGCCTCGGGGACCCAAATCTTCCAGGTTAGCATGTCGTCGGAGGGTGCGGTGGGGACAGGAGTCCGGGAGACCATGCTCGGCGTGCTGCTGCGCCGCTGTGATTTTAGGCAAGCCTGTTTCTCTTTGGACCTCAAGATTCTTTCTCTAGTGAGAAGCTGGACTGACCTTTTCCCACCTTGGCTATAAATCAGAATCATCTGGGTGGTGACAACATACAGACAGGGACCTGGGAACACCAAAGACTCCTAGGCCTCATCCAAAGCTAAGGAACCTGAACCTGCAGGGAGGATAAAGAAGCCATGCCGATCCTGAACTCCAACCTCAGCTGCAGCCAGGGAGCCTCGGGAGCCCCTCTGTTTGCCCTCACCCCCTCCTTCAGGGAGACCCTTTAGATTCATCGCTCCAAGCCATGCCCCAGCGCTTCCCAACTTCTCAGCCTCCTCTGGCCGGAGCTGGAGGAAGCTTGCATCCCTGCTTTCTCCAAGGAGCTCTGGAGGCTGAAGCGCTGGTCAGTGAGCACTTTATTACCCATCAACCTGCCCAGCCTGCCCGCACCACAGCCCGGACAGCATCTTCGTCCCGTCAGTTCTGGCATCCGGCCTCAGCCCCTATCCACACTCTCACTCCCTTTCAAGGCAGCACCAGGCCGGGGGCCACACCTCAGCTGGGAGAGGGAGAAGGGGACAGGAAGATAAAAGCTGGGCAAAAAGAAACTAGAGTTGGCCCCCAAGCTTCTGGAGCCATCGCCCCAGTTAAAAGGGCAAGGAGGCGGGGCTTCTGGGGCCACTACACGTGGTTCAGGCAGGAGGCTCTTCTCCAGGACGGGCAGGGAAGCCACTCAGGTCTCGACCAATGATCTCACTCACTGTAAAGGAGGGCAGTTGAAAGATAGGGCTAAGGCAGGGCCTTTTCCTTTTCCAGAGGCCGCGCCCCCCTTCAATTCCAGGCAAGCCTCCAGCTAGGATACATCTGGATTCCTCTTTGGCTGGGCCTCAGTTTCCCTAATGTCTCTTAACATCTGCTCCTAACTAAATTGTGTCCAACTCCATCCATGTGGGTTCCCAGCCCTGGATCATAGCCAGCTTGGCCTATGCCAGTGGCAGCAGGTCAGACGTGGTTGAGCATTGAAGAGACAAATGAGGGAGCTCTTCTTCACCAAAGCAAACTACAGTCACCAGGGAAAGATACGGTAAGGGAAAACACTCAACTGAGCTTTCCACAAGCCACTGTCCCTCCCTGAGACTCAATGCTTGAATCTAGAATTCAGGGAAGTAGAGAGAATGGTCTTGAAATACTTCTAGGACTGAAATTTTGTGATTAGGGTGGAGGGCAGAGACAGAGGAAAAAAAAATCTGGAAGATACTCCATGTGCCCTTCAGAATTAAGGTGTTGAATTCAGGCGGCCATACATACACCAAGAACTTGCTCCTGAGACTCCTGACTACCCTGGGACACTAAGGCTGCCCAGTCTCTGAGTAGCCAAGCTCCAGCCCTCAGCACACACGCAAACGGGTCTCTTGCACTCACTCACACTCACAGCCCCCAGTCCCACACCCACCTTCCTCCAGGGTGATACCCTGGATAGGTACACTGTCTCGGAAGCCGCTGCTGTAGCCACCCCTGGATTTCTCCTGCTCCGAAGCCCCCTCCCCAGGGGTATAGCCTGGCCCCACCTCATTGTAGCCCTCAGCAGGTAATGGGTGGGCAGCATTCTGGGGATTGAAGGGGTCTTCAAGGGGCGGGGAGGAAGGTAAAGAAGGCCTAAAGGGAGCTGGAGGGGAGAACGGAAGCCCCAGGGTGAAAGAAGAGCCCTGTCCTCCATAAGGATCACTGGGAAAGGGGCGGGGAAGGAAGGAGACTGCAGGCGGCCGGGCACAACCTGTGGTACCTCCAGTCTCAGGGAACATCCGCAGGCCTGATCTATAGGATGGTGGGGGCCCCGTCTGGGGGTATAGAGTGGGGGTGCTATAACCAAAGCTTTCGGACAGGTAAGGAGTCTCATAAGCAGGGTCTTCATGGGGATAGGAGGGGTAGGGGGGCCTGGGTGGTGAGAAGTCCATGTCAGTGCCAAAAGGGGGACCCGACGTGGAAGGGAAGCCCCGGAGAGATGAGTCTGGTAGGGGCTCCTCCTTGAAGATCACTGGGAAGATGAGGAGGCAGCAGGCTGGTGAGGGTCTGGCAATTCCACCAGGACACACCTTCCAACCTCCTTCCCTTCCGAGGGTTCATCTGCCCCTTATCCCCTCACACTGGGGTTCCCCTCCACCCCCACCACAGGCAGTCTTAGAGCGCACCAGGTAGGAACTTGAAACTTTGGGTAGGACTGCGCTTCCTCCTCCCGTTGGAGACGTAGAAGTAGACCTGGACTGGCCGAGATACCCGCTTGTTGCTGTACTCAGGGACAGTCAGAGTCAGTGTTACCTAGTTAGGACAGAGGAGGAGACACAAGTCCTTGGAGGTCTTATATCAGTCCAACCCTTCCATGAACCCAAACCTTATCTCCTAGTCTAGGCTGAGGAGCAAAGTCAGTTCCCTGGAGATGAAGCAACCCTCCAGGCCAGAAAAAGTTACTCTGAAGTAACCTTTTCTGTTGTTTTTTTCTTTTTTCTCTTTCTTTCTTTCTTTCTTCCTTTCTTTCTTTCCTTCTTTCTTTCTTTCTTTCTTTCTTTCCTTTTCTTACTATTTTTTGAGACAGGACAGCCTTAACTGTTCTAGAACTCGTTCTGTAGACCAGGCTGGCCTCGAACTTACAGAGACCCACCTGTCTCTGCCTCTGGAGTGCTGAAATTAAAGGTGCCATCCCCACTGCCCAGGCAAAGACCTTGTTTGTTTGTTTGTTTTGTTTTGGAGACAGGGTCTCTAACTGACTGTCCTGGAACTCTCTCTGGAGACCAGGATTACCCTTGAACTCAGAGTTCCACCAGCCTCTAAGGGGACCCTCTTGAGAATTCCTTACTTCTTCCACCCCTCACCCCACCACCAGGTTGGGTACCCCAGGGACACTGGTACCTCACTGCTCTGTAGCCGGTTCACTGCAGCCTCCTCCTCCCACTGCAGCTTGCCATCTGAGCAGGAGAGAAAGAGCTCCAGCCTAGCTCTAGGGCCCACCCACTGCCCCAGCGCCCTCCCTTCCCCCTCCTGCTGGAGTCAATCAGATTTAAAAAGATCCTTAGCAGGTCTGGCACAGACTGTACCAGACAAAGACAGGTTTTAAAACTGTCCCCAAGGGGATCAAAAGACAAACTAAAGCCAAGGGAAATGGCAGGGACCTAGAGAGAGTGTTAGAAGTATCCCTGGAACTCTTTCACCAGTAACTCAGACATCCCCTCCCATGATACCAACAAGACAGTGAGGTAGGACTGGGTCCCATCTTGAAGGAAGGCACTAAGACCAAGACTCACCATGTGTACCCCAGGGTGCTAACTGTGGTCTGGGGGCTGAGCCATCATGAGAAGGGTTGAAGGAAGGACCCAAAATCCTGTCTCCCATTTCTCCACCCCTACAGCTCCATCTTGGGGGCACCCCATAGTTACAACTGGGCTTTTATCTCTGAGCTCAGGACAGGCTCAGGGAAATCCACAGTAATTATAAGTCCCTTCTTCACTTCATATATTTTTTCATGACGATAAACCATCTCAAAGCCAGTTCCTCTTTAATACTTTAATAAGCAGGATGTGTATTTCTTGTATTTGCTCACTATCCTTGATGTGTTAGCTGTGGTCACATCCACAAGAAACTGACTGTACACGAGGGAGGCTCAACTGGGTGCTTCTGTGACAGCCCCAGAGTCTCACCTGCAGGTTGTAAGCTCTACTACCCTCCTCTCCTCAGTGGGTACTCACCAGGGCCCCTCTCAATGAACACCACTTTAGAGTCTGGCAGGAAGTTGGAACCGGTCAGCACTAGTTCCTCGCCTCCTCTCACAGAGCAGGCACTGGGGCTGTAGGCCTCCACCTGGGGCAGCTCCTGGGCTGAGCGCTGGGCTGCAAAGCAGTATAAGAAAGGGGTCTGGCTGGGCTGGTACAGAAAGGACAGCCCTTTCCAGCACTAGAGCTTGGGGAAGCCCTCTTTCCAGGAGCAAATAGAAAAAGAGAACCAACAGCAACCATGAAACCACACAGACTTGCAAAGTCCACTCCTGAAACAGAGACGGGGCAGAGAGGTACAGGTTCATCTGGACCGTCCCCGAGACAGAGTCTGTAGCAGGGGTAAACTATAATACCACCTTCACCTCTTCCTCATCATGGCAGAAGGAGAGCTGAGTCCTCTATAGGGCCACCCACCACATGCGGGGCACAGGACACTATGTAGAGGAAATGGGTGATAGACAGACAAAGGAGCTGCGAGATACAGAGAACTGGCCGGGGCCTGTTTGCTCACAGCATTCGATGGGCACTGACGCTGCCTGCACAGAGACGACCTTCCCGCCGCCCTGAGGCACGTGTACACGGAACACCAGCCGCACACGTGTGTTTTTGCGCCCGATGTCTGTCTCACCCTTCCGAAGTTCAATGTCTGAATTTCGAAGCTTCAGGATTCCAGCACAGTCAATGCTGAAGGCAAAGGAGAGATGGTAAGACTTCCTAGCCAAAGAAGAGATGGTAAGACTTCCTAGCCAAAGAAGAGATGGTAAGACTTCCTAGCCAAAGGAGAGATGGTAAGACTTCCTAGCCAAAGGAGAGATGGTAAGACTTCCTAGCCAAAGGAGAGATGGTAA
>NW_004949178.1:93349-102974 GCF_000317375.1 Microtus ochrogaster
AAATGTAATGTAAAGCTTAGCCCTTGAAAGCTATTCGTCCTAGGCAAAGGAGAGATGGTAAGCCTTCCTAGGCAAAGGAGAGATGGTAAGACTTCCTAGGCAAAGGCGAGGAGGTGATACATTTCCAGAGGGGAAGCTCCCACCCTCGGTCCATTTTCTAATCTAGACATGGCCTCCAAGAAAGCTCCCTAGCCTCAAAAAATACTTTCTTAGACATGAAGGTCAGAAACCGACTGGGGATGAGACTTGGTGACAGAGCATTTCCCTAGTGTATATAAAGCCCTAGGTTCAATTCCCAGGACTTTAAGAAGGAGGAGGAAGTTGAGCTGAGGCTATAGCTCAATGGTACAAAATTGTTGCAAAACATCTGTACACTGTAAGAAGATGTGTTGCTGTGATGAATGTAATAAAAGGTTGAAAAGCCAATAGATACGCAAGAGAGATAGGTGGGACTTCCTGGCAGAGAGAAAGGAAGACAGGGAGGAATGGAGGCAGGCGAGAGATGCCAGGAGACACAGAGAGAAAACAGGAGATGCAAGATGGAAGAGAGATAAAGTCATGTGATAGAACTTAGATTAATATAAATGGGTTAATTTAAGTTATAAGACCTAGTTAGAAACAACCCTAAGATATAGGCTGAACTCTCATACTTAATAAGAAGTCTCCAGGTCATTATCTGTAGGCTGGTGATCCATAGATAGTCTGACAAGAAAGCTTGCTCCATATGGTGCCCAACATGGGTCCACATAAGGCCCGAGAAAGCTAAGAAAACAGAGTTCTGAACAAGTGGCTCCACTCTCACTGACCCTAAGTGAGCAGAGCCAGCCGCGAGGCCATGAGAGAGAGCCTCATGGCAGAGGGCCTAGCCACAGCTTAGCAGTTTAAGATTTGGCTCAGAGAATGCTGCAAGAGTATGACTACAGGAGCTTCATAAAGTCAATTCCAGGCCAAAAAACCCAAAAAACCCTCTGAATAGGTTACAGTATGCGTAAAAATGACTTAGATGCTGGGGGAGAAAAAAGAAAAGGGGTATAGGCAGTCATAAAAGAATAAATAGGTTTTTTTTTTGTTTTTTTTTGTTTTTTTTTTTTGTTTTCAAGACAGGGTTTCACTGTGGCTTTGGAGCCTGTCCTGGAACTAGCTCTGTAGACCAGGCTGGTCTCGAACTCACAGAGATCCGCCTGCCTCTGCCTCCCGAGTGCTGGGATTAAAGGCATGCGCCACCATCGCCTGGCAAGAATAAATAGTTTAAAAATAATAAAGTAAAATCTTTAAAGAGGGAGTAAAGTAATATAAAAGAAAAAAGCCACATAAATATGGGAAAAAACACATGGTGTCTGCATCTTGTGTGGTGCTTTGTTGACTTTAAATTTTTAATGTTAATGAACAAAAAAAACAATAGCTACAGAAAGACATTGAATTATGGAAACTGCTAAAGGAAATCAACCTATATATTTTAAGAATGCCTTAACTTCAAAATAAAAGTCAGAAAATCTATTGCATTGGGGAAGACACTATGCCTTTATTTCCACAGGAAACAAAAAGTTATGGTTCCCTTCAAAATTAATAAAGATTAATTTCCTTCAGATCTGACTGAAGGAAAAACCTCCTGAAAATCTTGGCTACAGACATGAAAAAAGAAACCAAAAAAGACAGGAGATATATATGTTGATCCCTCTACTATGAAACAGCTCTGAAACTGGATGAGACATGATAAATCTTGTTATGTATAGAGTATTCATACTTATTATTACATGTCATCTTTTCATGTAGCACAGTATGAGGTTTGGTTATACAGTCAAAAAAACATAAAATTTATAGATGCCTTTTACCTGCTCAAACATAAACAAAAAATCATCTTTAGCTCTCTTGTACACACTGCACAGTCCATATTTGTGTTAATACAGATGTATATGCTACCTTTAAAAGTTTGCTTTTCAGAAAAAGAAAACAGACACCAATGAAGACAAGTAGCCCAGGTGATCCAGCCTCTCAGAGTGTCTCTATTGCAGTTTCCTCAAAATTCTACATCCAGAACAGCTTCAAAGCTGCTAGCTGAGATGGTCCAGTCTTACAGACTATCCAGCCAAGACTTCAGATAAGTTCTACACTTTCCCATCACACAGAGACTAAACAAAAAATAATACAGCTAGTTCTCCCAGGACTTGACCATTATCCCAGTTTTGTCAGGGTCCCCTGAAGATTCTGTCACCCCCAGACAGCAGAAATCAATCTAGAGAACAGGACACCACATTCCCGGAGATGGACTGGGTGGTTTGGTCTTTCAATGAACTACAGATGCTTATCATCACTTAGGGGGAGTTGGATACAAGTTGTTGTTGGTCATGGTCAAGAAAAAAGCTGAACAAAGGAGATTAGATTCAGGAATCTCTTTCTGAAAAGAAAAAGGGAAGATATAGTATAGAAATTATGGGACAAAAGGGTGGATTGTTACACCTACTTTTGAACAACCACTAGTCTCCATTATTTTACATTGGTATGGATTTTTGCATATTGATACAAATTTAAGGTTATTTTTCTTATACTGTATATGTGTTTCTACTCTTGTTTAAGGTGTTATACCTGTGCAGCTCATTTAAAAATGTAATGTAAAGCTTAGCCCTTGAAAGCTATTTGGGATAATAAATAAAGACATGTTAGTTCTTAGTCATCTAACAATCAAACTTGTAGTCAGATGGTCAAGTTTTCAAGGTTAAACAGATATCTCTTAGATGGGTTGTCTTCAAACACTTCAGAAATCTATAGAATATGAAATTTAAGATGTTTCAATAACATAAAGCTTTTGATGACAGTGAGACATGTCTGCTCCTGGTAGCACCAATTTTCTTCAAAAAAGGAATGATGGTTATCAAAGAATCTCCACATGGAGTTTGCTTCCAATGTGGCAAAGCTAGCCCCTGGGCAAGAAACTGCCCTTGCCTCCACTGCTGACAGTATGCTGTCCAAACTGGACAAACAGGACACAAAAGAAAGCAGCTGCTGAACTTTGCCAAGACAAGTAAGACAGTCCTTTAAAATTCCTGCTTCACAGAAAAGTCTGTCAGATATTCTAGGCCCATAGGCAAAAGGTGGATGCCCCAATGTTGCAGATGAACCTTGAGAGACTATCTAGGCAGTCAGCCGTCTCTGTCATTTCTGTAGTTTTGGAAGTTGTTTGTTCTACACTTCCTGTTTACTCAGGTAATAGTATATTCTTCTTGGGTCTTTGATGGAGGTTGAAGACAAGGTAATAATAGTTACAGTTTATTGTTATCAAAGTCAGAAAAGAAACTTGCATAAGAAATGCAAAGTTTATAAGGTTGAGAAACATAAAATCTTAAGTTGATTATTTAAGAAGATGATTTAAGGTCTAAAAATATATTTTTTAGGATGGTAATACATAGTTATGATAGAAAGTGGTTTAGGTATAAAACTTTGATAGGGTAGGCAATACAGTACTTTCTCCAAATTTGCCAAATACAAATGGACTAGACATTGTGAATGTAGTCCTTACTTAATAATTGTTATTGTGTATAGTTTTACTATGTCAGAATTAAAATCTTTCCCTTTTATTTAGAGAAAAGGGGGGAAGTGCTGTGGGATATTTGTATACTGTGTGAAGATATGTTGCTGTGATTGGTATAATAAAAAGCTAAATGGCCAATAGGTAGGCAGGAGCAATAGATGGGCCTTCCAAAGAGAAAGGAAGAAGAGGAGGAACTGAGGCACTAGGAGACATGCAGAGGAAAGAGGAGGTACAAGAGAAGAGAGGTAATGCCATGTGATAGAATGTGGATGAATATAATGTGTTAAGTCATAAGAGCTAGTTAGGAACAAACCTAAGCTATAGGCCAAGCTTTCATAATAATTTTCGTAATTCTTTTCTTTCATAACAGAAGTCTCTGTGCCGTTACTTGCAAGCTGGCTTGCCAGACAGAGAAAAACTTGCTACACAAAACACTTGCCTAGAAAGCTGGAAACTGACTTGGAGTGATGATATCTAGCTCTTCTGGGAAAGAGAAAAAGGGGGGGCTTTCTGGTCTTAAATTCTGCAGGCTGGGGGAAAGTTGACTGGGGACTTACTTTGCGGCCATGTTGTTCTCTGGGAGTAAGGTCATCTCCAACACTTTGGTACCACTGACTACAGCTTCATAGCTGGCCGTGGCCACCATCTTGCCAGTGATACGATGCACCTGGTAGAAGGCATGCGGCCGCAGGCTCCTTTCATCCGCAGTGCCAATGAACATCTGGAGAGTCAGCGGCTTCTCACTGTAGCCTAGGAGCTGGCAGGAGGAGACAGAAGCACCTGTTTGAAAGCCCCAGAGTCTTTCACCCTTTATCCATCCTTGGCTTTTCCTGTCCAAGGATGGGAATGGTGAAAGATGAATACCCTGAAAGGGATTCCCTGTGGGAAACTGGGTATCCGCTGTAGAGAAAATGTTCACAGTCAAGTTCACAGTGTTATTCTTGGAAGGCCCAAACTGGGCTGGGCAAAAGAGGAAGAGCTTCCAAGAAAGACTAGGCCAACTCAATATAGAGAAAACCTAACTCCCAGTGACCTTTGGCCTCAGCTGAAACCCTCCCCCACATCTGGCGAGTCACCATTTTCCAAAGTAGACATGAGGCTGATGTCCCGTGGGATAAGTTGGGGAGCGTGGGGGTGTAGAACAGAAAAGAAGAGTAGAAAGTATATCTGGGTCCTTGCTATGTACCCTTCCTTTCCCGGTTCCAGCCCCTCCCCTGGGCTGCCTGCGGGGTCACAGCTGAGAGTGTGGGAAAGGGCAGTGCCATGATTCTGTGTATGGCTGAAGCTCATTTGCAGGAATCTGGGTCGGGAGAAGAGAAAGAAAGTCGGGCCTGCCTTCTGCCCCTTACCTTGACCACAGGGTGACCTCCAGGGGCAGCTTTGACAGCACCTCGGCTGCCCTCTGTCTCATAGTGGGCTCGATGGTGTGCTCTAGGCTGCACCTCAATCCTCAACTCCAGCTGTTCATACTGGCTGGGCAAAGGCCAGTCCAGGGGAGGTAGGGCAGAGGTCCTGGGTGGAAGAGGAGAGTATGGTCGTCTGGAACCTCAGCCCCATCAGCATCACACTGGGTGTGTGAGGGAGAAGGCAGTGTGGGTATGGGAGAAATAAGAAATCACGGCAAAAGTCAATTCCAAAATCTCAGAAACAGGGGAAATGATAGGGAACAAGGTCCTTTGAAGATGTGTGTGTGTGTGTGTGTGTGTGTGTGTGTGTGTGTGTGTGCGCGCGCGCGCTCATGCATGAAAGATGGCAATAGCACTGAGACTCCCTTCTCCCAGGTTCTGGACAAAGGATTGAAGGTTTTACCAAGAAACAGAGGAACCCAAAGGCCATACTCATCCTCTTATCTAGGAGGACAGGTACAATGAAGAAGTGCCATTTTAGACCAGAAAAAGCATTAGAAAACTAGAAAGGCTGAGGGCAGAAGCCTAAAGTAGAAGCTAGGGGCAGGCTACTCTGCTACCAGGTCAACTCCTTCCTGCTAGTTGGGGCTAAGTAGGAAAAGTTGCAAAGACTAAGGACTGCTTTTCTGAAATCTCAACTGGTAACTTCCTGCCCCTTCCCCCAGGCCCCATATTTTGCAGTCTTTTACTTACCATAGCGAATGCAAAAGCTGCTACTAGTGTCTAATGAATAAAGGCCTAGGAGGCTGCTCAATCAGTACAGCCCTGCACAAGAAATTGTCCAACTCAACACAGTAGTATGCCTAAGTTGAGAAACATTGGCCTATGGGAATCCCAGCGAGTCTAGCTTCCCTCTAGAAACTTCTCAGGATGGAGACACCTCAGTCTGACAGCTCAGGGGTTAGGACTATTGAAATGGGCAGGACTAGAAGGGATAGAAAGGCAAGTTTCAATATGAATTCGTTGACTTGCAAATGCATGTAACTTTATTCAGATTGGAAGTGGGGTTCTTAAGACCCGCACCTAGACAAAGAGTTAGTGGTGGGCTTCTTGTAATGGAACACAGGGTTCTTCTACCTGTTCTGTCTAAATCAGCCATAGGCTAAGATCAATCTGCCTGAGACAGGACTGGCCAGGAGGTGTGGGAACCCTAAAGGGGTTTACGATAACCAATAACCATTCTTAGAATACTGAAGAGGCTTTTTCTAATAGGTCCACAGGAAACAGCCCATTGTCAGTCTGCTGGCTTTTGGGGAGGTGTTTGTTTTTAAACTAAATTGTCTTAAAACAAATTAGCTGCTGGGGTCCTGTTGCAGAAGCTCTTCTGAGAAGTGGAGCACACCTGGAATCAGGACCTGTCTTTAAACCCGTCCTTCGACTTTCCTGCTCCCTGAGTAGAATGGGTTGAAGAGCAGAGGGGTGCCAGATCTAGCCCTCACCTGAAGATGGGGCTATGTCCCCCAATCCGGGCCTTGGACCATGCAAGGGGAGAAGGCACTGCTAGATAGTCCATGCCAGCCACCTCTTTCCGCAGACCTCCCGGAGCGGCCACAGCCTCTTCTGTTCCGGAGGGCAGCTTCCCATTGCAGGAGGCAGGCTCCTCAGACCGAGGCAGGGCCACAGCCTGCTCGCTAGAAGTCCTCCGGGTTTTCTGAGGGATGCTCTCGGTTGTTGGAGCTCCGACATAGTCAAAAGGGCCTGGAGAACTAGGATCCCTGACCAGAGGCAATGGGGGCGGTGGAGGTGGCTCTGGACCCTCTTCCCCAAGGCTGCCCCTGCGGGACAGAGCTGGGGAAGCCGAAGACGGGGTTCCTGAACTGGAATAGCGCCTCTTGCCACAGGGTGAAGCAGGCCGCGGGGAGGCTGGGATGGGCCCAGGAGCGCTGAGGAGTAGCCAGCTATCCTCTGGCGCTCGGCCTCCGGAGCTTGGACCGCAGAGGCTCCATGGATCCTCCGGGGTCCAGGGCCTAGGAGAAGCCCGGGGCGAAGGCAGTGGAGAGCTCAAGCCAAAGCGAGAGGCTGCTTCATTAAGTTCAGACTCCACCTCGTCGCATGCTGCATACAGGGCGGCCTCGTCCGAGGCATCGGAGAAGAAACTCCACGAAGACAGACTGCTGCTGCCAGGGCTCGGGCTGAAGAAGGCACCTCCGCCCTGGCTTCCTGCCTCTCGATAGCCCCCAAAGCCTTCTGGTGGGGGGTAATCTCTAGGAGAGCCATCTCCCCAGGTTTCAGGAGTGTCCTCCAGCGAGGTCGGTGGGTCAGGCGTGGGAGAGATGGAAGTGATCCGGATGCTGGGACACTCAAGAACACGACCTCCCCCAGCACCCCCCGCACTCCCTCCTGGGCCCCCCAGCCTCACCGACCGAGCCGGCTGGCTCTCCCAGGTGCCAGGTGAAGGGGCGGGACGGGGTGGTGGTGAGTGCATGCCTGGCCGAGGGGGTGGGGGTCGGGGAATACCAATAGGGGCAGCACCATAAGGAAGGGGTTCCCCAAGGGCCAAACGACAGCAGGGAGGGGCATCCTCTGAGTCCAGCTCTGTCAAAAAGGAAAGGGGGGTAGAGGGAGATAGGGAGAGAGAAGCTGGTGAGATGTCTAGGTTCCTCGGATGGTTAGCTCCCAAATCCTGATATGCTGCTCATCTAGGAGGGGTTTCCTAGTCTCAGAACAAAAGCAAAGTTGAACATCAGAAGATGGAAACGAGATACAGGCATGCCAGAACCTCATATTCTGAATCCCTGGTCCTAGGTCCTAGGGTATTAGAGAAGGTGGGACTTAAGGTGAGGACCGTAGGCTGCGGAGTGCTAGAGCTCGGCCTAGAGGTGTGTTTGCCCAGGCTCTGGGCTGGGCTGGGGGCGACTCACACATGAACCCAATTAGCAACGGTTCCCAAACCCCCAAATGGTGTTGGCAGAAACCCCAGTTACCATCGCAACAGTGGCCTGGGGGTGGGAAGGATGGGGGCATGTCTGCGGTGACAAGGGGAGGTGGCTCCTCCCTCGCCCCCCCAAAAGGGGGCGGGGGTGCAGCCGAAGGGTGATGCGTGCGGGGGCCCAGCCAACAGAGGGGTGGGGGCAGCGGGCAGCGCGGATTCCGTGCGAGCGCCGGCCGCCGCCCCCGGCTCGATCCCCGCCATCTGCCTCTCATTGCGGCTAGACAGGGGGAGCGGGAGGGGTGCCCCTGCGCTGCCCGAAAGAGCCCCCAGCCCCAGGCGTCACGTCTGCAGGACCAGGCCTAGGTCCGAAAGACTCAAACTCCAGAACCAACCCACCCCTTCCCAAGCCGGCACCCCGGGCTCTTGGGGGCCGAGATTCCCCTCCGCCCCCCATCACAGAGACAGCCGGCCTAGCCGGGAGGCGGCGCGTAGCCAACAACACCCCCACTCCCACCCCAGTCACGACCTAAAAAGGAAAAAGTGGTGCCATGGCCCCCAGCCTCACTTCCTCAGCCTTGGTAGTCCCTCAGCTCCCTTCAACCTCTGACCCACCTCAACCCCCACCCCAGGCTCACTACCTCCAAAGTGTCCTAACTCAGATCGCCCCTGCCCTTCAGTCACTGGCCAGATGACCCCTTCCCAGCCCCACACTAACCTTCCCCAGGGCCCCCCGCGCCCAGCGGGGGGGCTTCCTTTTCTTCCCCGAACACCAGTTTAAATTCCAGCTCCTCATCTTCGCAGCTTGCCGCCCCCATGGGTCCGGCCGGAGCCCCCAGGTCCCGCCTGGGTGGGAGGGGGAGGCTCTGGACGCTGCTGGAGCTTCACGCGCGGGTGGCTCCCTCCCTCCCTTTCTCTGAGACGCCCCCTCTTCTGTCGCTGCCGCCTCCCTCCGGACGCCCCCTCGTTATTATAGAAACTTCTCCAAACTTTTTTCCCCCAAACTTCTTCAAAGCGGCCCCCCCAGCCTGTCCCTGATTGGCTACCAGGGATGCTCCAGCCCCTCCTCCAGGGATGAGATGGGAAAACCACGCGCCCCTAGTCCTCCCCCACTCTCCTTCTCTCAGTCATCTCTCCAGTCCCGCCCCCTCCAAAGGGGGAGAAAAAACTGAATTGGAAAGTGTTCCCTTCAAACGTTACAGGACCCTAATGGTACCTATTGGCTCGCAGTAGTGACAATCACTTCTCACTGGAAGCCCAAACCTCAACTTATTTAGTCTCAGCGGAGGGAGGAGGTGGGGGGAATCCGAGTCGCCTTAAAGAGGCCATATTCTGGGCTCCCAGTGTGGCGGGTCCGTGGTTCATCCTTCCTTAAGATCTGAAGAGTAGTGTAGCTAGCATCTCCCAAGAAAGGCCACCGCTTCTGCGCTGTCAATCCAAGTCTGAGTAGAAAGAGTTGCGGAATTGAGAGAGGTTCTGGGCTGTTCTAAGAGGAGGCCATTCCTTTCTCCACCCTCGCTGAGACCACTGTACCTGGGCCTTCAAGGGAGCTTTTGCACTGCTTACCCATCACCTCCACCGGCCACTCCTCCCATTTTCTGAGGATGCAGAACTTTTAGTTGTCCGGGAAGCCTCTCAGACTTTTCTAACCCCAGGAAGCCTTTAAAGGCCCACCGCCCCTTCTGGGCATAGATCCAGGCCGGGCTTTGCCGATACCCTGGTCCTAGCCGCCTAGATAGGCCATTAATTAGCTTCCTTGGAGGAGGAAGTCGGGTCCCTTTCTCCTCTCCCCCTCCCACCCTCCTCGAGCTGCGGACTAGAAAG
>NW_004949178.1:103074-110679 GCF_000317375.1 Microtus ochrogaster
CTCTCTCTCTCTCTCTCTCTCTCTCTCTCTCTCTCTCTCTCTCTCTCTCTTCCAAGGGCATTCCCCTCCCGGCTCTCCTAAATTCCAAGCCAGGTTTAGAAGGGGCCTGGAGCTGAAAACTTTGGCCCCAGGGCTGGACACCTGTCACCTGGGCAGGGGAGGAAGACCTGGACTGGAGTTTCTAGGAAGGGCAAGCAAGAAAAAGAAAAAAAGGGGGGTGTCCCAGTGGGAAGAAAAGAAAGTGGGACCGGAGATTCTTGATTTGGGCTACAGGTTCCGCGGGGCAGGGGAGCAGTCACCGTCCTGCCCAGCACGCTAACCATTTGCTTCAAACTTCCCTAAGAAGCCTCACGGAGCTCTAATCTTCAATCCCTCAGGCTCTGGGCCGCGCCCCCAGCAGCCACCCCCAGGCCAGCACCGAAAGGGTTAAGCGCCGGCCCTCGGGTCAGACGTTTACAAACACTCGGGAGCCGGGCGGGGACCGCGCCCATTACTCTAATGAGAAACAGGCTCTGCGGAGCAGAGGGAAGGGGGGCTGGCCTGACGGGCCTCAGCTCCTTGGCGGCCGAGGCGGCGCCCCTCCTTCTCTCAGTCCTCCCCCGAGCCCGTCCTGGGGACCCCCCCCAGCCCCGGGGGACCCCAATGACGTGCGGCGCTGCCCCGGCTACAAGCCCAGGGACGTGCGGCGGGAGGGGCTTGGCGGGCGGGAGAGAAGAATGTTCCGAGGCCGAGCGGGGAGACGGCCTGGTTTGATTTTTTTTTTCCCCCTCTCTTTCCTTCGGTTCTTCTCAGGTTACATTGCCGTCCTTCTTCACCTCGGAACTGGAGAAACCCACGGGCAAGGAGCACGAGGAGTACCTCGAGAACATCTACTATCCTGCACCTAAAAGGAGGGAGGGCGGAGGTGGGAAGCCATGGAGGACAGATCCGGAAATCAGCCCGGGCCCTGCTCCCTTATACCCCCCGCTCAGCGGCACAAACAGACGCGCACATTCTTTTCAAATGTCATATTTCCTTTGATCCTGGGCAGTGTTTCTCCATGTGTCTGGCTCAGCTTCTGCGCAGCCAACCGCCTCCCCACCCACCCCGCTTTGTTTTCCTGGAGCACCCTCCCCCTTCCCTCGTCTGGAAGGCCCGGGAGGGTGACTTCGGCTGTCTTTCCCCTCTCCTCCCAGTGACTCAATTTCCCCGCTGTGGTGTTGCAAAAGAAAGCAGGCAGAAGAGAGAACCGTTTGGCACCAGTGAGGTATTAATGTAAAAGATTGCTCAGAAAGGCAGACACTTTCAGATTAGAGCATCCTCTACCGCAAACTCTCCTAGGTTTAGGCATTAGGCATAGGAGTGGGACGTGTGACCTCTGACTTGTCCTGCCTGGCTTTAGAGGCCCAGGGCTGGTAGTTTGGGTTGCCCTACACTACTGCCCCCTGGCGACCACAAAGCCCAGCTGCCCTTCCTCCCCTTTGGCGACTTTCCCCTGCCACCTTGCCTATCTTCGCTCCTCTGCCCCCTAGCGCGCACACCGGAACGGAGTTCACTTGTGAAGGACTTTGGTTTTTGGGGTTTTTTTTATGCAAAAAAAAATTTGCTTTATTGATACACAAGTAAAAAGCAAGCAAACTAACAAAGAGTTCAAGTCAAAAGGTCTGGAAAAACCTGGGATAAAACTGGACTCTCTGAACATAGCGGACAATGAGGACTACTGAGAACTCAAGAACAATGGCAATGGGTTTCTGATCCTACTGCACGTACTGACTTTGTGGGAGCCTAGGCACTTTGGATGCTCAACTTGCTAGACCTGGATGGAGGTGGGGGTTCCTTGGACTTCCCACGGACTTTGGTTTTTTGTCTTGTGCTGTTTGTTCAGTCGGTTGGTTCTTCTCCTTATCCACACCGCAGTGCTGGAACTATAAACACACAATGCCATTCCCAGTTGTTCTGATTGGTATTATTCAACAGACTTGGAGCTGAATCCTAGCTTTTTTTTTTAATTACACAAAATGTAATTTTGTAAGTGATCTAAATCAGACAAACGTGGCTAATTCTGATAGTCCAGTTTTGTATTCATGTGGTATATATTTGTAGTATATACAAACATCTTTATGGGCATGAGATCATGGTATACATACTTTCCTTTTTTCTTCTTTCTTTCTTTTTTTTTTTTTTTTTTTTTTTTTTTGGTTTTTTCGAGACAGGGTTTCTCTGTAGCTTTGGAGCCTGTCCTGGAACTAGCTCTTGTAGACCAGGCTGGTCTCGAACTCACAGAGATCCGCCTGCCTCTGCCTCCCGAGTGCTGGGATTAAAGGCATGCGCCACCACCGCCCGGCCTTTCTTCTTTCTTTTTAAAATTTATTTTTCGAGACAAATGTTTCTCTGTGTAACAGTCCTGGCTATCATGGAACTTGCTTTGTAGACCAGGCTGGCCTCGAATTCACTGAGACCCACCTGCTTCTGCCTCCCCAGTACTGGGATTAAAGGCATACACCACCCCTGCCTGGCTTTAAATTTTATTGATTAATTTTTTAATGAGTCCTCCATCTTCATGTATGCCTGCATGCCAGAAGAGGGCATCAGATCCCAATACAGATGATTGTGAGACACCATGTGGTTTCTGGAAATTGAACTCAGCACCTCTGGCAGAATAACCAGTGCTCTTAACCACTGAGCCATCTCTCCACCCCTAGCATACTTTTTTTTTTTTTTCGAGACAGGGTTTCTCTGTACCTTTGGAGCCTGTCCTGGAACTAGCTCTTGTAGACCAGGCTGGTCTCGAACTCACAGAGATCTGCCTACCTCTGCCTCCCACGTGCTGGGATTAAAGGCGTGCACCACCACCACCAGCGCTAGCATACTTTTTTTTTTTTTTAACTTGCTTTTATCCCCAGTTAATAACTGGTAGCTGGGCCTCATTTCAGGCCTGTGATCTCAGTTCTTGAGACTGGTGGAGGACTGTTACCGGTTGGAGGCCATTTCTGGCTACATAGCAAGATTCTGTTAAGGAAAAAGCGAGTTCTACAGATGTCTGTAAATGCACGTGCATCTGAAAGTGGCAGCCGCTCCTACGCCTGGAAAGTGCCGTGCTGGCAGCTGAGGTTGGAGGAGTCATCGGCAGCCTTGCCAGGCTCTGAACACTGAGCTACCATAATAAGGCGGCAGAAGTGGCGTGGGTGTTACGGGGTAACCAGCTCCACAGGAGGAAACACATCCTTGGTACTGTAAACCTGGCCGAGAATCCTTGACGGGAGCTCACAGCAGTAAACCTACTGCCATATCACACCGCTCTCTAAATTCCCATCGCTACACCTTCGCAATAGTGTAGCAATCGGACCTGATTAGAGAAGTGTCTTTGCCGTAGTGGGTGGTGGCCGGTGCGGAGAATCACGATTGGCCAAAGTGTGGAGACGTGTCTGTGGGGTGCTCAGCCACAGATGTGACATCTGTGTCACCCCACACACATAAGACTCGAGGACCATCGAAGAAAGGGGGGAAAGGTGGTAAGAGACAGAGTTCAGGGAGGAGCCAAGTGAACCGCTGTCTTCTGGATGTTTAGGGCGGCTGCAGTCAGAACTCACAACAGCTCTGTAGCCTGCACATGATCAAGCCAGCCAGCACTCCAGTCACAAGAGCTCCCGCCCCTACAGATGAGCTATTGAATTTGGTGGCTCCTGGGGGAAGGAACATCAGTTTCCTTTAGAGGAAATGAATAGATGAGCATCACGAACTGGACTCAGTGTGTTATTAAGAAAAAAAAGATAGGTGGGTTGGGGCTGGAGAGATGGTTCAGTGGTTAAGAGCACTTGATGTTCTTTCAAAGGATCCAGAGGGTGCTGTTTGGTTCCCAGCACCCATATGGTGGCTCACAATATCTATAACTCCAGGTCCAGGTCATCTGATGCCTTGCTCTAGCCTCTGAGACCACCAGGCATGCATGTGTTACACAGACATTCATACATGCAGGCAAAATATTCACACACACACACATAGTGAGAGCCCATCTCAAGAAAATAATTTTTAAAATTTTTATGAAAAACTCTTAGCCAGGTGGTGGTGGCACACACTTTTGATCATGGCACTCAGGAGACAGAGGCAGGCAGATCTCTGTGAGTTCAAGGCCAACCTGGTCTACAGAGAGAGTTCCAAACAACCAAGGCTGTTGCACAGAGAAATCCTGTCTCAAGAAAAAAGAAAAAAAATTACAACAAAACACAGAAACAAAAAACTCTTCTCAAAACTGGGCGGTAATGATGTACACCTTTAATCCCAGGACTCAGGAGGCAGAGGCAGGGAGATCTCTGAGTTAAGGCCAGCCTGGTCTACAAAGTGAGTTCCTGGACAGCCATGGTTGCACAGAGAAACCCTCTCTCAACAAACCATCATTATAATTATAATAATAAAGGGTTTTCTCTATAAGAAAATTTTTTTTTCAGTATTAGTTGTAATAAAAAAAACCATATAAGTAATGTCCATAAAAGACATGCAGAGCCAAGTGTGGTGATGCAGGCCTTTAATCCCAACACTCCAAGGCCAAGGCAAGCAGGTCTCTGTGAGTTCAATGCCACCCTGGATCTACATTGGGAGATCGAGGCCAGCCAGGGCTAATAGACCCTGTCAAAAGAAAGAAAGAAACCAAAGAGAATGAGGAGATGGCTCAGTGGGTCAAGCACTTGCTGTGCAGCTGTGAGGGCCTGAGTTCAAATCCTCAGCTCGCATACAAGGGTAGGTTAGGTGGACTCCCTCTGTAACCCTGGTGTTCCTAAGGCGAGATGGAAGATTGTCCAGACAGGAGAGTCCCTAAAAGCTCACAGGCCAGGTAACCTATAGTTAGAGATGGCAAGGAGGACTATCTCCATGTGGGAGACTAAGAGACAACCAAGGTTGTCTTCTGGCCTACACACAAATCTCAGCACAGGCATCACCTTCTCCATCGCACACACACATACACACACACACACACACACACACACACACATGGAAATGCAAACTGTAAAAAAATTTTATTGACCTCACAAATAATAATGCCAAATATATATGAATAGATCAGCAAATGGATGCATGATAGAGGAAAAGTATTGGATTTATTGTAACTATATTACTATCACATTATATGTAGTATATTAGTTATATTTATAATACAATTGCAATATAAGTACAATTAGTCATTGTAATTCTATCATACTTTTTGCATGTATTTGGTGTGGATATGTATTTGATGTGTTCACATTTGTCTGCATGTTGACAGTGTAAATTTTGGGTATCTTTCTTTTTTTTCAAATATTTATTTATTTATTATGTATACAATGTTCTGTCTGTGTGTATGTCTGCAGGCCAGAAGAGGGCACCAGACCTCATTACAGATGGTTGTGAGCCACCATGTGGTTGCCGGGAATTGAACTCAGGACCTTTGGAAGAGCAGGCAATGCTCTTAACCACTGAGCCATCTCTCCAGCCCCTGGGTATCTTTCTTGATTCCTCCCCACTTTATGTATTGGAGCAGAGTCTCTCTTAGAACCTGTAGCCCTTGGTTTCAGCTAGTCTAGTTAACTTGCTCAGTAAGTATTCAGTGTGTCTCTGCCTCCTGAGCACTGGGATTACAGGTGAGTTACATTTCTGTGGAGCCTGGGAATCCAGGTGCCAATCCTCACAACTGCGTGGCGAGGGCTTTACCCACCACTCAAGTCTCATTTCTGTTGCTGTGATAAAATCCCCAGATGAAAACCCGTTTAGGGGAGAAGAGATCATTTCCGCTTAGAGCTCCACGTCGCCATCCATCACCGCAGAGAAGTCAGCGGCAGTGGACAGCCACACGCTGCCCACAGCTAGCAGAGGGGAACGGATGTGTGTACACTAACTTACTTGTCTGCCCGTGCTCGGCTCAGGACCCCCAGCCCAAGGCACGGCACTGCCCACACAGTGGGGTGGGTCTTCCCGTATCAAGGAGGGCAGTGGAGACAGTCTGCCACAGACATGCCACAGGTCAACCCAGCTTAGACAGTCTGTCACTGTCATTCTCTTTCCAGGCGATTCTAGGTGTGACAAGTTGGTAAGGCAAACCCTCACACCCACTGAGCTGTCTTCCCAACCCCTACTTTTTGGTTTTAAAACTACACGTGACGGTACAATGTGTAAAGGTGCCCGCTGCCAAAGCTGAGAACCCATGTTCAATCCCACATGGTGGGAGAAGAGAAAAAACTCCATGAAGGTGTCCTCTGACCTCTTGGCACATACCAAGGTACACGTATACACACACGCGCACACACGAACACAAATGAATCAATGTAATTTATAAAAAGGAAACAAATACCGCATATTACTCTACCATAGGAATAAATAAAATTTGTAATTTATATATTGAGTCTTAGCCTTTTTTGGAATTTATCAGCAACTGTCAAAATTATCTTCCCACATCTTTTTTTGCTTTTAAAAAAAATACATTTTGATTTATTTATTGTGTGTGCATAACACAGCACTCATGTGGCGGTTAGGGGACAATTTGTGGAAGTCAGTTCTCTCCTCTTGACCTCCTGGATGATGGGATTAAAGGCACGCACTACCGTCCAGGTGGCTGTGGTGCACGCCTTTAATCCCAGCACTCGGGAGGCAGAGGTAGGTGGATCTCTGTGAGTTCGAGACCAGCCTGGTCTACAAAGAAAGTTTCAAGACGGCCTAAGGCTATTACACAGAGAAACCTTGTCTCCAAAAACTAACAATGAGGGGAGCGAGGGGGGAATGTGTTACCAAGAAAATTGTTTAATTTAATTTTTTATTGTAATATCGTTCACATGACCTCAACACGGGCTAATTAATTTTCCTATGCCTATAAAACCCATCTGTCCTCGTTTCTTTTCCAGTTTTTTTGTGATAAATTATCCTGACAAAAAGTAAGTTCAAGGAGAGAGTTCATTTAGCTCATGGGTTCAGGTTACAGTCCGTCATGACCAGGAAGCACAGTCGGGGGAGCCTGAAGCAGCAGGTCCTATTGTGTCTCTGGCAAGAGAAGAGAGAGCCTTGGCTATCACCTTCTGCTCCAGGTCTGTACCACTTGGGGATATCAGAAACACAGAACCGATAGAGGTGTGTTACAGGGACCTGTCTGACATGATCATGGATGCTGACAACTACAGACTCTTCAAGGGACAGATAACACTCAAAGGGTGCCAGGTAGACATCAACCCTTCTCGTTTGAGAAAGTGAATCTTTTTTGTTTCGTTCAGGCTTCCAACTACTCTTAAATTAACCTGTTTTTACTAATCTGTGTTCTGCCATGTGGCTCAGTTACCGTGCCTCTGGACCTATGTCCAACTTCTTTAGTGTCTCACTGGTATCTCTCACTCGCCTAGATTCATCCTGAGACCTTCTCTCTCCCTGGAAATGCTGCCTAACCTCCTCCTGCCTAACTATTGGTTGTTCAGCTCCTCATTAAACCAATCAGAAGGCACCTGGGTAAAGACCCATCTTCACAGTGTACAAAAAGACTACCCCGCAGCACAGTCTCCATTTCAATGCACACTGCAAGCAGGCACTGCCTTGGTCTGACCTTAACACAGATCTAAGAGTTTCCAGTTTCAGATATTGAGAGAGAGAGAGAGAGAGAGAGAGGGAGGGAGGGGG
>NW_004949178.1:110779-111397 GCF_000317375.1 Microtus ochrogaster
AGAAGGAGAGAGAGAGAGAGAGAGAGAGGAAAAGGAGAAAGAAAGAAAGAAAGAAAGAAAGAAAGAAAGAAAGAAAGAAAGAAAGAAAGAAAGGCAAAACCCTTCAAGTCTATGACAGAGAACTCTGGAAGGTGCAACTCCAGGCTAAAGCAGTGGGCACTGAAGTACCCTTGGTGCCTGTGTGTGCGATTTCTCCACTTCAGAGCAGTGGTTATGGCTCGGAGTAGGGCATCCTCTTCCACAAAGCCTGGCCCGAAGTACATCAATTTCCTGTTCACAGTTTTTATGTTAAAAAAAAAATCACTCAACTTGTCACTTTCAAAGTGGACGTCCTTAAACACTAAATGAAAGTTATAAAGAAAGTCCATGAAGTACACACCAAAAGTGAGATCCATTACCAAAAAAGAAAAGAAAAGAAACAGGCAAGTTGGAAAGTTGGATTTGATTTTATCAAAAGTAAAATTTTGCCTGTCACACTGGGCATAGTGACGCACACCTTTAATCTTGGGAGGCAGAGGCAGGTGGATCTCTGTGAGTCTGAGGCCAGCCTGATCTACATGGAGTTCCAAGAGAGCCATGGCTATGTAGAGAGACCTGTCTAAAAAACAAAAAACTTTC
>NW_004949178.1:111602-115043 GCF_000317375.1 Microtus ochrogaster
CTTTTTTGTGTGTTTGTTCATTTTTCGTGGAGTTTTGTTGCTGTTATTTGTTTGTTTTTCAAGACAGGTTTCTCTGTGTGACCTTGTCCTGGAACTCTATGCCTGCGCCTCCTACACCTAGTAGAAGAAAGTATTTCAACTGATATATTTAAAAGGCTTGAATCTAGATTATATAAATGACTTTTAAAACTAAATAATGAAATTTCCTTTCATACACACACAGGCACGCACAGGCACATCCACGCACACACATGCGCACACAACAGAGCAGTGCCAAGGGTGTAGCTCAGCAGTAGAGTGCTCGCTTGTCTATCGTGCTCAGTGCCTGGGTTCTTTCCCAGTTCTGTTCTGAAACCAGAAAAGCAAGCAACAAACAAACAAAAGTCTTCATACTAACATGGCAAACAATCGAATAAATACAAGCAGTCCTCTGTGGTGGCGCACACCTATAACCCCAGCACTCAGGAGGCAGGGGCTGGCGGATCTCAGTGAGTTTGGGGCCAGCCTGCATTACATAGTGAACTCTAGGCCAGATGAGGCTACATAGTAAAACCTAATCCCCCACAAAATAATTTATATGCACATTTTGTTTGTTTGTTTATTGTAACTAGGTCTCTCTATGAGGTGCTGGCTGCCCTGAAATTTGTATGTAGATCAGACTGACCTTAAACTCACAGAAATCCTATCTCTCTGTCTCCAAAGCTCTGGGATCAAAGTGACCATCATACCCAATTTATCGTTTTTTCTTGTTTGCTATATAATCCAGGCCAGCTTACAATTTACAACCCTCCTGACATTTGACACCCTTGCGAAGACTCAGATATACCTACCATATGGCTTAGCCATCGTGTTCCTGGATATCATTCACAGCTGAGGGTGTGGGCCACTTTGGAGCTACGGCCCAGTGGTAAAGCTCTCACCCAGCCCACATTAAGTTCCAATCTTATTCCTCAGCATCACAGGGGAAAATCATACGCATAAAAAAAAACCAGAGGCATCTTGTACCTGTGCGGTTTACCAGTAAAACGTGTCATCTGCTACAACACAGAACAGCGGGGAGAAAGAACGCGCTTGCCAATCAGACCTGTGATCTGCAGGTACACGTAACGCGGAAGAAAAGTAATCACACTGAGAGAAAGAGATCAAGACCAAAAGGACATGTGCTGTGTGGTTCCATTTACATGAAATAGAAACTGCAAACCAGTCTCCAGTCAGCAGATGGGAGTCTTTAGGAAAGAAGCAACACTGAAGGACAGAACGGGCTGGAAGGGACATGAGGAAACTCTAGGGTGATGGACATGCTTGCTGTAGTGCTGATGTTAATAGAAATGAAACTCCGATCAAATTATAGACGTTCCGGTTCCACAAAGCTGAGCCGTCTCGAGAAATAAGAGCTACGCTTAAGGAAAGGTCCTGCTTCAGGTTTCCTCAAAGAAACTCACCCAAAAAGGGTGTTTTGTCTGTAAACACAGGTGTCTGGGAGAAGGAGAGGATATCTGGAGATATCGGGAGTCGGGTTTAAAGTCCTCATCTGCCACAGTCTTTGTGTGGTCTTTGGCTGGTTACTTATTAACCTCACAACCCACGCTCTCTCTCTCATGCACTGACACTCACTCGCTGACAAGATCTTCCGATGTAGACCAGGCTTGTCTGGAATTCACCGTGTAGCTCAAGCTGACTCACTCACAGTGATCCGCTTGTCACAACCTCTCCAGCCCTGGCTTTGCAGAGGTGTGCAATGTCATGCTCAGCTTCCTGAAAATGGGGCTACCATGGGCTAGAGACATGACCCAGCACTAAGAGCTCCTCTGCCGCTCTCCCAGAGAGTATGGTTCGGTTCCCAGCACCCATAGAGTAGCTTGCAACTGTTTGTCCCCAGGAATCCCAAGCCCTCTCCCACACATGGTGCACAGACCTCTTCCTCCTGGAATGGGACACCTCCCCCTCAAAGGCTCCAATCTAGATCTTAGGTCCACCCTTCATGACTCACTCTCCAGATATCCTCTCCTTCTCCCAGACACCTGTATTTACAGACAAAACACCCTTGCACATAAAAAAAAAATTTAAATGGGGCGAATACTCTCCTGCCTCAGGAGTTCATGTAATGATGGATGAGAGTCTCTAGCCCATCCCAGGTTCCAGATAACATTGAGTCCCAGCTCTGAGGTGGTTGGATTTGGTGCTGTTTACTTTCTTTTTTTTTTTCCTCTTTTTCTTTTTCCTTGCAGATAGCATCCCCGGTCACAGTGACATTCATGGGAAACAATGAGGAGGAGACAGAGGAGAAGGTGGCTCTTGCATTATATTCCTCTGAAAACAGGACCTAAGATCTAGATTGGAGCCTTTGAGGGGGAGGTGTCCCATTTCAGGAGGAAGAGAGGACACTAAAACACAAGCATTATTTGCTACTGGTCAGGACTCAGTCCCACCAGAGGCCATCTGAAGTCTGTCCCACGAGCCTCAGGAGGAACATGAAGCTGAGGGCCATCCTCAGAGAGTCCAGTCTCTGCTCTTCTCCAAACACTGTTGGCACTGGAGAGATACAGAGACGGGCCTCTTATGGGAGGCATTGACAGGATCAGCAAAAGGCCCACCACGCCCGTGAGTGGCTGCCTTGGATACAGAGCCCGTGCTCAGGTCAGCAACACAACAAGTTTTAATCAAGATGAGTACTCTTGTACCAGATGTGCAGACATCAAGTGACTTTCAGCAGAGACCGCTCCCTCCTCTCAACTAAGAGGACAAGTCCTAGAACATTAACTTCCTTAGTAACTCCCTCAGAACAGGTGTGTGTGTGTGTGTGTGTGTGTGTGTGTGTGTGTGTGTGTGTGTGTGTGTGTTTTAAAGTGCACTGTCGCCAGCCTGATCTACATAGTGAGTTCCTGGCCAGCCAGGCCTATATAAGACTCTGCCCAAACATGAGTAAATACGTTCTCCAAAGCTTCTTTTTCTCACCCTTGTATCTTACATGAATCCTTCACAAATATCCTAGGCTCATTCCCTTTAAGAAATAATGTAAGCCCTTAACCCCTGCACTTAGGAGGCAGAAGGTGGATCTCTGAATTTGAGACCAGGTTGGTATAGAGCTAGTTTCAGCACAGAGAAACCCTTTCTCAAAACAAACCGAAAACAATGAAAGAAGGAAGGAAAAGGGGAGGGAGGGAAGAAAAGAAAGGAAAAAAAAGAAAGAATGCAGGAAAGGAAGTCCCTGAGGAGCAGCTGGGATGAGAGGCTAGGAAAGCACAGAAACAAGATCTTTGTCAACAACTGGGCACAGCGAACAGAAGGGCTCTAAGTACTGGGTGCATCACAGTATTCATAGACATAGCAGTTATAGCTGCTCACTGTACTCCTATACACACAGTTATAGCTGCTCACAGTACTCCTATAGACAGAGCAGTTATAGCTGCTCACAGTACTCCTATAGACAGAGCAGTTATA
>NW_004949178.1:115398-153634 GCF_000317375.1 Microtus ochrogaster
GACAGAGCAGTTATAGCTGCTCACAGTACTCCTACAGACACAGAGGTGATAGCTGCTCACAAGTACTCCTATACACACAGTTATAGCTGCTCACAAGTACTCATACAGACACAGCAGTTATAGCTGCTCGCAGTGTTTTAAGATGTTTTGTTTTGCTTTATTTTTACTTCAGATGAACAAGTGCTTAGCTGGGTGTACACATGTGTACCAGGTGGGTACATGCAGTGCCCACAGGTGGCTGGCTAGTGGAAGGTGTCGGATCCTGGAACTGAAATCAGAGGCAGTTGTAAGCTTCCCCCTGGGTGCTGTGACTCAAACTCGGGTCCTCTGCAAATGCAGCCCATGCTCCTAACTACTTAGCTATCTCTCCAGCACTCACCCAAAAATGCTTTCAGCCTCCCCACACTAATAAAGAACTGAAGTAAGTTCCCTTTCCCAGTACCCTTGACTTAAGGGTCCATTCAGATAAAAGACTTGGGTTCTGTGAGTAGAATTCATTAGGACACAATCCACACTCCTTTCCATGAGTAAACAGGAGAGATGCGAGGGTTCTACTTTACTGAGACAGGAAGCACAGCTGGCACATGACCCAGTGGCTGTGTGGTTCTTTGTGACGGTATCTCAGATGCAACACAGAAAAACAAGAGGGGGCTCTCATGTGCAGAAGGCCTTACCTTCAGCCCTGGAGGGGCTTCTACAAGAAAGCAGCCCAAGGGAAAGGGAAAGCAGAGCAATAGTGGGTGAGGTTTCTTTCCAGGCAGAAACTCACCCCAGCGTTTTTTTTCTGTCCAGACTCTGGGTTTGCTTTGGGACTTCTCCAAATGCAGCCTAGTTCCCCAAAGGGGCAGTTTTTGTCATGGTTGTTTTGGTTTTTTTTTCCACCTGTGGATATTTCTCCCTTTCTGGTGAGGGCTTGTTTCCGGCAGTTAAGGTAGTGTGAAGGGAACCCTGAGCTGAAGCAATCTTTGGCCAGACAGAAGGACCTGTCCTGCAACCATAAAAAAAGGCTCCTTAGCACTCTGTTTACATGCAAACCAAAGAAAAAAGTCAGGGGGTTTCCTATTTCCTCATCTGCAGTATGTCCAACCTCACGTCTGTAGCGATTGGCTGTGACAGCGCTTTTTGAGCTATCAACTATGAAACACACAGCACTTCTTCCACTGTTGATGATAATGTGGTCATGGGTGCCTGGGCAGAAAGAAAACAGAAAGTAAGTTGACTGTGTGGGTCTTCCTTGTTGGCTCACAACATCCTCCTGGCCTGGAATCACACCCACGCACACCCACAGACCGCCAAGTTTGTCCCTATCAGACTTTTAGCATAGGCAAACTCCCCTGCTCATTTCAGTTAGGTCCACATCTGAACAGCAAAGGCTCCCTAAGAGTTGTGTAGGGAGGAGAGGGAAGCTGCTTCCTCGCCAGATGTGTCCCAGGGGAAATCAGGAGGCTGCAATTCAGGGTCATTCCATGGACTCCTCTCAGAAAAATTAGAAAATGAAGATTTAAATAAGATTGTACGGGCCTGGAGAGATGACTTGTTGCAGGGAGGGCTGCTTGTTGGTTCCCGGCTGTTTAGCCCCGAAATAATCACACAGAAACTGTATTAATTAAATCACTGCTTGGCCCATTAGCTCTAGCTTCTTATTGGCTCTTACATATTAATTTAACCCATTTCTATGAACCTGCGTATCGCCACGTGCCTGCAGCTTACCAGCTAAAGTTCCGGCATCTGTCTCCAGTGGGGCTACATGGTGTCTCTCTGACTCTGCCTCCTTTCTCCCAGCATTCACTTTAGTTTTCCCCACCTAGCTCTGTTCTTCCCTGCCATAGGCTCAAAGCAGTTCTTTATTCATTAATGGTAATCACAGCATACAGAGGGAAACCCCACATCAATGTAGTAGCTAAGAGTACTTGTTGCTCTTCCAGAGAACCAGAGTCTGGTTCCCAACAACCAAGTTGAGTGGCTCACACCAGTCTGTGACTTTAATCCAGGGGATTAGACACCTCCTTCTGCCTCTTCTAAACAAATCCTATAAATAAATAAATAAATAAATAAATAAATAAATAAATAAATAAATAAATAAATAAAGACAAAGTTGGGAGGAGGTGGCTTTAATTCTAGAACTTGAGAGGCAGAGGCAGGTGGATCTCTGAGTTCAAGACCAGCCTGGTCTAGCGTTCCAGGACAGTCAGGGGTAGGCAGAGAAACCCTCTCTCAAAAAATAAACAAAAAACAAACCATGAAATACAAGAAAATTAAAATCATCTGTGAGCCACCTATGTAACCTATGAACCCCCTACCCACGAATGGCTCCTTTGAGCATATTTCTTTTTTTTTGTTTTGTTTTTTGTTTTTTTCGAGACAGGGTTTCTCTGTGGCTTTGGAGCCTGTCCTGGAACTAGCTCTGTAGACCAGGCTGGTCTCGAAGTCACAGAGATCCGCCTGCCTCCGCCTCCCGAGTGCTGGGATTAAAGGCGTGCGCCACCATCGCCAGGCTCCTTTGAACATATTTCTATTTGAATGAGACAGAATCACATCACATACTCCAGGCTAGCCTCAACTTCACCATCCTCAGCCTCTCTAGTGTTAGGCCTGTTGAAGGGTCCAAAAAGATCCAAAATGACCCAAACACAAAAGGGCCCATGCAAAGAGAATCTTTATCAAAAGAACAGCAAAAACTGACCACCCAGGGACAGCAGGTCAGAGTCAGAACTGACTGTGTACCCGAACGTTCATCTCAGCAAGTATTTAAGCAGAAACCCCACAAACACCTGAGACAAGTTACAGTTCCGTTTTCCACCAGTCAGGATTCAAGGATAGAGGCTTCTCTAGGAACATTGTTCCGCCAACCAGGATATCAGTGTTACCCAGGGAGTTCTGGGGAGGTCTTGAGAGCTTAAACTTTATTTGACCCCCTATTCAAGATGGATGTTTTGTTCAAAATCACGTAGTTTGGTTCCTTCTTACAGGTAAACATATCTATTTCTCATGCAGGTATTTTTCTAAATAGGTTTATACGTACTTCTTTTCTTCTATTATTTCTTTTCTTTTATGCTCTATTTTTTGAGACAAACTCTCTCACTCTGTAGCTCAGGCTGGCTTCAAATTTGGGAGTTATCAAGAAGACGACCCTGGATTCCTCATCTTCCTGCCTGGACCTTCACAATGGTGTCACCACAAGCACATGTTACCAATCCCAGTTTTATACTGTTTCTTTTTTCTTCAGTTAAAAGGAATTTTTAGTTTTGTTTTTCGAGACAAGGTTTCTCTGTCTAACAGTCCTGGCTGACCTAGAACTCATTTTGTAGGCCAGACTGGCCTTGAACTCACAGAGATCCGCCTACCTCTGCCTCCCTAATGCTGGCATTAAAGGTGTGCACCACCACCACCCACCCGGCTTTCTTTTCTTTTCTCTCCTGTCTTTCTTTTCCTCTTTCTTCCTTTCCATCCTTCTTTCATTCTTTCTTTTCTTCCTTCCTTCCTTTCTTTTTTTTTTTATTTGAGACAGAATCTCCTTACATAACTCTGGCTGTTCTGGAACTCACTCTGCAGACCAGGCTGGCCTCAAACTCACAGAGAGATCCTCTTGCCTATGCCTCCTGAGTGCTGGGATTAAAGGCACAACCATGCCTTTAAAATCCCAGTAAGATTTAACATCTACACACAGCTAAATGCTTATTAATATAAATAGTTAAATATTTATTAATATATCTTCATATACCCTTCTCTTTTTGTTTTTATTTTGAGGGAAAGTCTCATGTTGCCAGCTTGCCCTTAAATTCACTATGTAATTAAAAATAACCTTGAACTTCTGAGCCTCCTTCCACCATCTCTAGAGTGCAGTGATTATGGGATTACAGGTGTGCACCCACTCCTGGTTTATACACATACTGGGGATCCAACTCAGGGTCTACAGCACAATAGGCCGGCCCTCTACCAATCAAGCTACATTTTCCAGTCCCTGAATCTCCTTTCTGACACAAGAAATTTATCTTTACTGGATCCTTTTTATTTGTAAAATATGTGTAGCATAAAAGTTGTCATTTTAAGCATCTAAAATATACACTAAGTACATTCCCATTGTTGCTATTATTACCATTCATCTCTAGAAGATATTTAAAAAATTTAAAAAAGCAAGAAAACATTTCTTTAATTCCCAGATAGATTAGGAAGGCATCAACCAAAAATTTGTGTAACTACTAAAATTGCAAAGCTGGCTTAAACAGAGACCCAGCTGAATAATAAATTGGTCCCCTGAAAAAGGTCTCCTTTTAATGCAGCAAAGATGGGCAAGGCTATAGGAAAGTCTAGTGTAAGGAGCAAGGAGGTTTAGCATACATAAACTTGGAATCACGCTAGAAATGAAAAAAATGGAAAAAGGGAATCATATATCCACTGAAACTATTTTTTTTCCAAGGAGTGAAAAGATGACGTTTGGAAAATAGTGAAAACAAACTTCATCTCCAACAGACTAAGAAATTCCTAACAGGGCTGAAGAGATGGCTCAGTGGTTAAGAGCATTGCCCGCTCTTCCAAAGGTCCTGAGTTCAATTCCCAGCAACCACATGGTGGCTCACAACCATCTGTGATGAGGTCTGGTGCCCTCTTTTGGCCTGCAGGCATATACACAGAATATTGTATACATAATAAATAGATATTTTAAAGGAAGAAGAAAAGGAAAAGGGGGAAAAAAAGAAATTCCTAACAGACGTAAACTAAGATTTCAGAAATTCTGAGATGTAGCAATAAGAGGAAGTTCTCCAGCATGTTCAAGCCAAGGCAGTGAACATCTTCCCAAACCCATGTTGGCGAGAAGGATGGCTGTCTCACGCCAAGCAGAATCTGCCGAGAGCACTTCCACTTGTAGCCCTGTGTCTGAAATAAGCCTAGCAGCGTTCAGACAGCTATTGCACGGCAACCTACACAGCGCCATCATCCTCGGGGTCCGGAAGAGAAAACTGCCCAAATGCTCAGAACGGGCAAACGGGTAGAAAGCTGCAGTATACAGCATGCCGGAATATTTCCAACCTTTACCGATATTTAACCTTAATAAAATTCAGAAACATCCCATAAGATAATGAACCTTGGAGATACTGTGCTGAATGAGGTAACATAGTCATGCAAAGATCAATGGCACATTGTTCCTCTTTTATGAGGTACCTGAAGTGTTCGGACTTACAGAGAGAGAGAACTGCAGCGGTTTATGGGGGCTGGGAGGAAGGAATGGGGAGTAACTGTGAAGTTGTTCCAAGGTGCTGGCTTGGGATTGGATTTTCCTGTAAAAGGCTGAATGGTAGGGCTCACTGTTCAGTTTTTCAGCCTCCAGCCACAACCATGCCATGGAGTGATAAAATACAGGCTTATTTGTCTACTTTCGGTTCTTTTTTAGATTTATTCTTATGTGTATAAGCCTTTTGTCTGCATACATGTCTGTGACCACAAGCATGCTGGTGCCTGCAGAGGACAGAAGAGGATGTAAGATCCCCTGGAACTGTAGTTAAATACAGTTGTGCGCCACCATGTGGACACTGAGAATCAAGCCTGGGTTCTCTGGAAGAGCACCCGCTACCTCCAGCCCCTACCTAAAATTCTTTTTGACTTATATATTTTGAGACAAGATGTTGCTATGAAGCCTTAGCTAGCCTGGAACTCCTTATGTAGACCAGGCTGGCCCTAGAGGTCTACCTGCTTCTGCCTCCTAAATACTGGTGTTAAAACTGCACCACCATTCCTGTTACCCAGTGCTCTGGCACTCCGGAGTCTTGAAAAGCCTTCATCCAGAGTATATGCTTATCAGGAACACGAATCAGAGTATTTGCATGCAGGAGGGGCCATGCACGGGAAAGAGTGGGAAGCCCCAAGTCGGTCGCATCTGCGCAATGGACGCCGCAATGGCAGTAGTCTGTGGCAGGGCTAGCACACTTAGCCTGATTGCAATGCCCTGGGATAGATCTTGAGCCCTCCAGCTCCACAGAGCAGTTCACAGAGCAGACAAGTCCCGACCAGTGCCAAGGGCTTCCATCAGCAAGAAGAGCAATTAATAATGACTTGAGCAGGAATTCAGGGAGGGGCCCCTCCAGTGCAGCGCTACAAGCGTCACACCTTCTTCAGTCACCTGCACCACAGGCAGACTTATATCGCCTGCGGCATTTGCAAAAAATAAACTAGCTTGAGCTTGAGGGAAGGGACAGCTTAGTGGGTAAAGCTCTTGTCATGAATGCATGAGGACCTGAATTCAAATCCCTACACCCCAAGTGAAACTGGGGACAGTAGTCCATGCCTGTCATCCCAGTATTCCTACAGTAAGATGAAAGGCAGAGACAGGAGAATCCCGGAACCTCCACAGGCTGGCTAGCGTTGCTCCACACAGCAGAGAACATCTCAGACACCAGAGGCTGTCCTCTGGCCTCCGTACACACACCATTACATGCATCCCACCCCCACATACATGGATGTGCACACACAGAAATAAATTTTAAAAATAAATAAGCCAAACATGGTGGCATACACCTTTAACCCCAGAACTTACTTTAGAGGCAGAAGCAGATGGCCCTCTGTAAGTCTGAGGTCTGCCTGGTCTATCTAGCAAATTCTAGACCATCTGGGGCTACGTAGAGAGAACCTGTCTCAAAAAAAAATTTTTTTTAAATAAATAAATATGGGCTAGGTTGGTGAAGAAGAGCCAGGTTCTAAGCTATTTCCATACTTACTTGACCAAGGTACTTAAGCTGTAAGTGCTTGTGTTTCCTGGTCTATAGAAAGGTAAATAAGGTTGATCCGAGATTAAGGAAGACGTTATGTGTACCTGACCCAAGGCAAGCCTTATTAGAAGCATTGCCCGTGATCTTAGAAGAGCTGAGTCTAAGACCATAAAGTTTTCATTCTCCCTTCAACCCAATTAGGCAGGTGATGGAGCTGGGAACACAGAGTTAGTTCCAAGAGAGACTGGGCTGTTGTGGAGAGCCAATTGTGCGTTCCTGGGTGGTGAGAATTTTTCCTTCCTTCCTTCCTTCCTTCCTTCCTTCCTTCCTTCCTTCCTTCCTTTTTTGTGACACACCCAATGCCCAGTTACTCCTGTGGAAACAGTTCGAGGCAGGTGCACAGAAATGAACAGCCCTAAGTTTTCGTTTGCTCCACCCCAGGGGGCGGGACCTCGTTTAAGAAGGAAGTTATTCGATCACTCATTCAAAGTAGGGTTGGGTGAACGTCCTGGGAAGTGGAATTCGGGGCCTGGACCTCCGTGATCCAATAGATCACTCCCTTTGCAGGCGCTGTCTTCCTCTCAACCCAAACCCCCAGCTGTCACCGTCGTTCCCGCTTTCTGTGCACATAACTCCTGGAAGCCGCTAACTCCTGATGTCTTCTGCCAAGTTATGGTGAGTGCCATGGATCCTCAGTCTCCCGCACAGCCACACAGGATACCGGGGGACACACCCAGAGGGCGCCTTTGCTGAGGCAGGGGACAAAGCTGGGGGCTGGGTGGGCCGCAGGGGGAGGGTGACACGCTGCTCACGCTCAGCCGCGGAACTTGGGAGACCGAGAATGTGTTGACGGGCTCCCCTACTGGATGAGAACCTTCCCTCAGGAACTATGGTGCCTCGGCCTCTCTTGTACCCTGTGATGAACTGATGAACCCAAAGTTTGTGGGCTATGGCGGATTTGGTACAGTGTTCCGGGCACAACACAGAACTTGGGGCCATGATGTGGCAGTCAAGATCGTGAACTCGTGAGTGACCCCAGATGTAGGCAGGATCTGATCAAGGGGCAAGGCGGGGGGGGGGGGGATATCCTTCCAGGGTATGACCCAACTGTGACTGTGACTCCCTTTTGGAGTGTAGGAAGGCGATATCCAGGGAGGTGAAAGCTATGGCGAATCTGCGTAGCCAGTACGTGCTGCTCCTGCTTGGGGTCACCGAGGACCTCGAGTGGGATTACATATCTGGGCCGGCTCTGGTGACAGTCTTCATGGAGAACGGCTCCCTCGCAGGGCTGCTACAGAGCGCGTGTCCTCGACCCTGGCCGCTCCTCTGTCGCCTGCTGCATGAAGTGGTGCTAGGGATGTGTTACTTGCATAGCTTGAACCCAGTGCTCCTGCACCGGGACCTCAAGCCTTCCAATGTCCTGCTGGATCCAGAGCTCCACGCCAAGGTCAGCCCATCTACACCCTACTGCAAGCTTGGAACATGTTGAATATCTGTCCCTCTGAATACAAGACTGCCCAGGTCAACTAGGAATTTTATCTCTAGTCAGTCATACCAGGTGACAGAGGCCCTCCTTACCCACCGGGGTCAGTCCCATAAGCCTATTCCACAAAGCCCCCCCACCCCCATGGATCCAGGTTGACTTATCCCAGAAATTCTGACACACCTAGAGCCAAGCCTGCCCATCAGCATCTTAGATCTCCTCCTTGAGTCTCACTGACTCCACTTTCCCTCTGGTCCTCCAAGACCACCTTCAAAAAGCTGAGGCTGCATCTCCTGGAGGAGAGAGGGGGGAAATTCTGAAGAACGTCTGGCCCCTTCATCTAATACCTCCCTCTTCCTTTCCCTTGCAGCTAGCAGATTTTGGCCTGTCCACATTTCAGGAAGGGTCACAGTCAGGGTCAGGGTCCAGGTCCAGGGATTCAGGGGGTACCCTAGCTTACTTGGCCCCAGAGCTATTGGTTAATGTCAACCGGCCTGCTTCCCCAGCCAGTGACATCTACAGGTAAGCTATCCAGTCCAAAACATCCCAAATTTCTATACTATTTGGGCCCTTCTAAAGGATATGGCCTGGAAAAGCGGTCTTTCCAGGGGCCAGCTAAGCCTCCATTTTGTTTCTGTGCAGCTTTGGGATCCTTGCGTGGGCTGTGCTGGCTGGAAGAGAAGCTGAGTGTAAGACTCTGGAGAGACTCTGAGACTCTTACCCCAGGTGCCAGAAGCACCTAAAGCCCTGAGCCCTGCCTCTTACCATTTTTCCTACTCAGCTGCCCTCTTCCCACCCCACCTCTCCCTGGGCTGACACTCCCAGCTTCTGTCCATGGGCTGTGACCTCATATCATGGATCCTTTATTGTTATCATCCCCCCCCCACTCCAGTGGTAGACCAAACATCACTAGTTCGTGACGCAGTTTGTGAAAGGCAGATTCGACCCCCATTGGCAGAGTTGCCTCCCCCCAGCCCTGAGACTCCTGGCTTGGAAGTGCTGAAGGAGTTACTGATGCGCTGCTGGAGTTCTGAGCCCAAGGACAGGCCAACCTTCCAGGGTGAGTTGGGGGTTTCTCTAGCAACTAGGATCAGGAAGCTTGTCCTGCTTGCATGCCACTCACTCTGATGTCTTTCAGATTGCCAACCAAAAACAAATGAAACCTACCGCCTGGTAGAGGACAAGGTAGATGCTGCTGTCTCCGAGGTATGTTTCCAAAACCGCCTTCCCACCCAGGAGCTAGTCAGGTACAGCACATGTGACCCCTTTGACTTTCTGATGTATCTTCGCCGGTCACCATTCTTTAATCCTTGACCATCATCCCCACCCACCCCAACCTACCCCTGAGTCTCCAGGTAACAGACTCAGCAGATCATCCCTGGTACTTACTCTGGCTCCCCAACTCTTGTCTGTGCAGGTGAAGCAGTATCTGTCTCCGCACAGAAACCGCAGCAGAAAGTTGTCAGACCAGAGAGGTACAGAAATGAATGACCCTGGGGAAAGCTCAGTTTCTGACATGCTAGACAACCTGCATCTGGACAGGGGCTCCAGACCAGTTCCTGAAGAAGGCATAAGCCTTACAGAGAGAAGAGAACAGCAAGAACCAATTGGGCGTGCCACAACAGCAGCGACATCTTCAGATACAGGGGCTGGAACTCCCCAAATGCCACACACTCTACCCTCCAGAGGCCCAACACCCAGCCCAAACTTCCCTGAGGCTCCTGGTCCTCACCCCCAAAGGAATCAGGTGAGACATTGGCAAGACTAGAGTATGCCCCCTTACCAGGGAAAAGCTGGGGTTGAGAGGTCCACAGTGATGGAACTAGCCTCTTGAATAGAAAGCCTGAGAACTCTGTGCTGTTTGCAGGGAGATGAAAGACAAGATACCTCCTGGGCTCCAGGGCCAAATCCAACAGCAGGTACCCATTCTTCAACCTCTATTGCTCTCCCCCTGCTTTACTTTCCCATGACCTTCTTCTTCAACACCTATAGATAGAGTCGAGATACCTCAGAGGGGGAAAGAAGGGACTAGAGATCATCTAACCCAACCCTTCTCATTGGTTGGGTTATTATTAACTAAAAGGCCCTGAAAATCCCAGTCCTTCAAATAGTCCCAGCCCAAGGCTGGGGAACCTGACATGAAGAACCTGATATCCATTAGGTGAAGATCCCACTGAAGTCATACATAACCTGGTTTTTCCCTGGAGTATGCTGTCTCTTCCCAGCACAAGATCCATGCGCCTTTACAGTTCCTTTATTGCTAAGGCAATCCAGAGGGTCTTCCATCAAAGACACCCAAACAGCAGACGCTATTCCTCTTCAGCTTCTTCTAACTCTGGAGAGGCCCAGCTCACAGTCACTAGCAGGCTAAGACCCTGCATTTGCACTCCCCAGGGTGAACACAAGGTGTCGCTGCTGCCCCTCTCCCCAAAGTGCTTGTTAAACGCTTCTTTCTAACCACTGAATCTTCCCATTACCACCTCCTTTTCTTTCAAAGGGTCACAGTCTGTTACCTTCAAGAACTGTTGTGGAGTGCAGATTGGAAACAACAACTACATGGCAGGCAGCTGCTTACCAGTGCTACCGAGAACTGCTTTACCCAAGAAGAGCCCAGCACAGCGCGGCAGGGGCAGGGGCTGGCAGCCCCTCCATGAGTAGATTTCGGAGAATACCCGCAGGAGCCTGAAGCCAGTATAGAGGAAATTAAAGCACATTGTAAGGATCCCGGAACGACTAAGACGATCATTGCCACTTTCTGTGCTCCCCAATATTCTTTGAGAGCATTTAGACCTACACCCAAACCGATTTTTGACCTATTTCCCAAAAGTCAATAAACACAATATGTTAACTATGAGTGAGTCTGAGGTGGGGGAGGGAAGAGGAGATGGTGCTGCCGCCTGGCCGAAGCAGGAAGGGGGGCTCTGGGGACTAGTTATAGGCAACCTCTTGGCATATAAGGTCAAGGCCCAGCCGGTGGCAGGAAGGAATTGCAGAGCCTTGGCTCTCTGGTGCGCCAGTCTCAGGGTGGAGCTCTTCCTCCGGAGCTCAGTACTGGCGCCACCCTAAGGCTGAACTGACGGGGATAACAGTCGCCACTCCCTCTTTCTCCTGGATTTTGAGCACTGGGCTTGGGGCCCTGGTGAAGGAGGGTCTTTGGAAATTCAAAGGTGCCCCAGGCTCTCTAGACCATCCAGACTCCCACTGCACAGACTTCACGCACCTTGCCTTCTAGGCATGGGAGCATTTTTGATTCTCTGAGTCCAAGGATTGATAACTATGTCCAACGAAGAGGAGCACCAACCCAAGGAGCTATAGAGAAGGCTGGAGTTTGGAGAGTTCACACTTCGACACACCTGAGGGATCAAAAGTGGAAAGGAAATTGTCTTTCTGTCCTCACCCGCACCCCAGCCCCAGCTGGTACCAGGACAGCACTCCTCCCACGTTCTGCCAGGCATGACTTCCAGCCTTCCCAGCCTCCCCATTTCCAAATACTGTATCTTGACACAGCCCTCTTAATCCTCTCCATTACCTCGTGTGTCTCCCACAGACCACCTGAAGAAAGAGGGGAGGTGGTTGTTAAAAAACACAGTCTGAGCACAGGAGGCAGCCAGGGGAGTCCGCTCCGCACGGGAAGGGGCCGGACTGTATCGTGGGGAAGTGGGAGGGGGCCTTGGCGCCAAGAGGGAAGTGCCAGTCGCCCTCGGCCCTGAGCCACTAGCAAGCCGGCTCACACTAGTGAGCTGCAGCCAGCCCACCCACCTAGGCTCCCTCCCGAGGCCTAGCTTTGCTGAGAGAACTTCAGGAGCTTGACACAGAGCAGTGAGTTAATGGGTTGAGGGAGATTCTGGGGCACCTTCTCGTTAGGTTCAACTCCTGTCCCTCCAGTGAGATTTTTGCTAGGACACTACCACGGTCTGATTTGTGGGAAGGATCAAGAAGCCCTGTCACATTCAGCTGGAGCCCTTTGAGGGAGACCTGGCAGGAAATCCTATTGCTTCCAAAAGGGGCTGGGGTCAGAGTGGCTCCGAGAGAGGAAGAAAAGCGCAGTGGGGTTTATTAACTCGGTTCCCAGGGCAGGGGCTCCGGGCTAGGGCGGGGGAGACCATGGCCCGCCTCTTCAGTCCCCGGCCGCCTCCCAGCGAAGATCTCTTCTACGAGACCTACTACAGCCTGAGCCAACAGTACCCACTGCTACTATTGCTTCTGGTCATCGTGCTCTGCACGCTGGTGGCACTGCCAGCCGTCGCCTGGGCCAGCGGCAGGGTGAGAGAGATGGGCTAGGTGCGGGAGCCTGCTCTAGGGGCGGGGGTGGGGGGGAGCTGGCCTCGGGCTGGGACTATTTGAAGGACTGGGATTTGCGGGGTCTTTTAGTTAATAACGCCTTTGCTGGGAACCGGAAAAGAAGCATTGACCCGTCATGAATTGTTGTGACTCTGGGCACATGTGACCAAACCCTCCTCCCTCAAGGTTTGTTCCCTAGGTCTATCCTGGGAGGTAAATGTGTCCCGGATGCATCTCACTGTTCTACTGGTTCTACGGTAAATCCAACACCGGATTTTCCAGTTTTCCAGAGAGGAAACTCTACTCACATCCCTAGGGGAATTCATTTCCTGACTTTTTCTCTCCAGGTTTGGGAATGTGGGGCTGTTAGCTGTACCCACAGACTTCCAAGAGGCAATTTTCATCGATGTGGCTTAGTTACCCTCCTTCCTCCACCAAAAATCTTTTTTCCACTTTCATATTGGGCAGGAAGGGGGTTTTCAATCCCAAATTTGAAATATTCTGTTCCGGGTTTTCCTTTCACTCTTCGGAGCCAACGTGGGAAAAGGGACTGAGTATTGCTAATCCTTGTTACCCCAAATTCAGAAAAACGAGGGAATAAAGGGTAGGGACTGTGACTGGGGCTTCTGGGTTAGTGGGAAAGCAGGTATTCAGATCTCGGAGCTCGGGTGGCAAGGAATTGCGGAAACTTGGGCTGCCTAGGTAAATATTTGTGAAGTTAGCGCATGGCTTGAGGAAGGAGGATCCTCCTGAGCAAATTGGCCATTTGGGTGATATTCACTCCGAATGCCAAGCACCTGCTACAGTTTCCCCTTTAAGCGGTAAGAACTGTGGGACTAGCCAAGCAAGTCTGGGATCACAGCACGGAGAGTTGGAGGCCAGTCCAAGCTCCTTGACATCCTGCCTCAAACCTGAAAGAGCAAACAATTAAAAAAAGAAAAAACAACAACAACAACAACAAAACTGAGATTTAGAAAGAGGGCAGGAGCCATTACCACGTGAGACTGCTGGGCTTCGTGGGTAAAACCAGTAGGGTTTCAGCAATTTCTTATGGTTCAATCAAATGTGAAAACACAAGCAGTCTGGTCCTGTTTTTTTTTTTTTTTTCATTTATTCAGCTGTATGTGGGTGTTGTGTGTGTGCGGGGCGGGGGATGTTCGTGTGTGGACATGAATGCACGCATGTGGAGGTCAAAGGACAGCTCGAAGGCGTGAGTTCTCTTCTCTCACCTCATGGATTCTGAGAACTGAACTAGATCATCAGGCTTGGTGGCAAACCCCCTTCCCCACAGTGCCTCCCCAGCAGCCCTGTTTTCTCTGTGTGCATGTGTTGAAGACACTTTACAGAGCAGATCTGAACGGCGTCTAACTTGCTCCGTCTCACCTTGTGACAATTCCAAAGCCATCCTTCCCCAGTCCTGCTTCATGCATCCTTCATCCACAGGAGCTGACCTCAGACCCAAGCTTCCTGACAACGGTGCTGTGTGGTTTGGGCGGCTTCTCTCTGCTCTTGGGGCTGGCTTCCCGGGAGCAGCAACTGCAGCGCTGGACACGACCTCTTTCCGGCCTCATATGGGCTGCGCTCCTCGCGCTAGGCCATGGATTCCTGTTCACTGGGGGTGTGGTGAGGGCCTGGGACCAGGTGAGGAGAATCACAGTTAAGAAGCAGGGGAATAGGGACCCCAAACTCAGGCCCTGTGCGGTGAAACCCAGGCCTTCGGCTTCCCACACCCTTCTCCAGGTGTCATTTTTCCTCTTCCTCATCTTCACCGTGTATGCCATGTTGCCCTTGGGCATGCGGGATGCGGCTGTTGCGGGCCTCACCTCATCACTCTCACATCTGCTGGTCCTTGGACTGTACCTTGGGTGGCAGCCTGACTCACAGAGGGCTCTGCTACCGCAGGTAAAAATGCAACAGTCACTGGGTGGTGACCTACGCCTTTAATCCCGGCACTGGGCAGAGGCAGCCTGATTCACAAAGCGAGTTCCAGGATAGCCAAGATTTTTACATAGAGAAACCCTGTCTCAAAAAAAAAAAAAAGAAACAAAAAAGCAAGAGTGCAGGTAATAGTCTACAGCCGGCTCAACCCCTGATAAAAATCCTCTGAGCATTTGCTGAGCTGGAACTCCACGGCAGGGCTCAACTTTGAGTGCAGAATCCAACACAGATAAACCTCCTATAGGGACCTCTTGGAGCTGGTAGATGGGTGCACCATGCCCGCCTTTACCAGAAGAGGGCGCTATAGTCATGGGGAAATCAGTCGTGATTCTCCCACAGGTACTGAAGGGAAAAGTGGAGCATGCGATCCTAACTTGAGTAGTGTCTTGCAGGTGGAGTGGGCTCAGGAGGTGAACGTGATAGAATAATATTCTCAGAGAGGAAATATACATGCAAGACATCTAGCTAGACCCGAGTGACCAGGTTAGCCCAGCAGCCAAGTGTCTACAGCAGAGCGCATAGAGGAGGAAAGGCACCCGCTCAACCCCATGGATGTCATAGTGCGGGACCAATCGTCCCCGAGATACTTAGGTCCCTCACTGCAGAGCCAGACTCTCTTCATCCTGTTCTTGGAACTCACTTGAACGATACAGATAAAATTCCCAGCCCCACTGGGTAGTGTACTCTCCAAGTCTGGCCTTTACCCACAGTTGGCAGCAAACGCCGTGTTGTTCCTGTGTGGGAACGTGGTGGGAGCATACCACAAGGCCCTGATGGAGCGAGCACTGCGGGCCACATTCCGGGAGGCTCTCAGCTCCCTGCACTCACGCCGGAGGTTGGACACGGAGAAAAAGCATCAGGTCAGGAGGACCTAAGGGAGGGAAGAGGACGCAGCTCAGAGAGAACAGTTTTCTAGCACCTTCCTAGTGGATGGGTTTGGGTTATTTGTTTGCCTTTTTCCTCTTTTGTATGAAATGTGACTATCACTCACCCCTGGAAGAGCATTGCTAGGTTGAAATTGAAGCCCAGTGAGACAGCTGAGAGGTGAGACTCTTGCTGCACAAGCCTGAAGGCATGAGTTCAATTCCTGGAGCCTGCATAAAGGTAGCTGGAGATAACTGTCTCCACTAAGCTGTCTTCTGACCTCCACCCATACACTGTGGCCCATGCGCCCACATACACACGCATCGTGCAATGATAGTAAAATTAAATTTTAGCCAGGTTTGGTGGCTGGTGGCACACACCTTTCATCCCTGCTCTTGGGAGGCTAAGGCAGACCTATATCTGTGAGTCTGAGGCCACTCTGGTTTAGATAGTGAGTTCCAGGCCAGACAGGGCTGCATAGTAAGATACCGTCTCAAAATAATAATAACAAATAAGGATAATAATGATGATAAAAGTTATTAAAGGAAGATTTCAAGTTTAGATGTTGATACTGAGTTCAGTCCCTAAGCAACCAAGACAGTTTGGGATCCAGGAGTCGTGCGAGATGGACTGGATATGTTGGGGCTCATACATACCAGTGGGTAGATGCAATGTGTGGGAGCCTGAGAAATTGGAAGGGCTGAGGCTCTTGGTTACAGGGCACAGGAGGGTAGAAGGGGTGTCATCGTAGGGACTTTTTCCAGGAGCACCTCCTCTTGTCCATCCTTCCTGCCTACCTGGCCCAAGAGATGAAAGCCGAGATCATGGCCCGGCTGCAGACGGTGCAAGTGTCACGGCCAGAGAACAACTTCCACAGCTTGTATGTCAAGAGGCACCAAGGAGTCAGGTAGGAGAAAGGAAGCCAGGAGGGACCCTGAGCTGCAGCCTGGCCCCTTTAGGGGAGGGACCCTGCCTGAGCTGCAGCCCTGGCCCCACTGGGGGGGAGGGACCCTGAACTGCAGCCTGGCCCTGTTAGGGGAGGGACCCTGAGCTGCAGCCCTGGCCCCATTAACACGCTTCGCCCTATGCAGTGTGCTGTATGCCGACATCGTGGGCTTCACACGGCTAGCCAGCGAGTGCTCCCCTAAAGAGCTGGTGCTTATGCTCAACGAGCTCTTCGGCAAGTTCGACCAAATTGCCAAGGTCAGAGGGTTTCCCTCCCCACCCAGGGGCCCTCAAATACCACCAGCTGGGACCCTCTTGCAAGGAAAGCACCCCATCTTCTAAGAAGTCTTACATCACAGGCCAAGCTCCCAGATACTGCAGTAGAAGTAGGATCCCACTCAGGAAATTGTAACCATTCCCGAGAGACCTCTCCATGACTTTACAGACATCCCTAGCATAAAGCCTCTGGATATGCACCGAGATTTTCAGGCATTCTGATCTTGGGCGGCCCTTCTGGGAGAAATTTCTGCTTTGGACAACTCACCTTAGCACCTAATCAGACATCCTAGCTTGGGGTCTTGCCTCTATGTCCCCCAATCCTGACACTATTATCATAGACCGATATGAATGTACCCTACATATACCCAAACTGGGGAGAACCATAGACCTTCCAGCCTTTGATTATTCCTTCTGCTAAAAACCTTGTACAGGAGACCTCAGTCAGTCCCCCTTCCAAGGGAGGCCATAGATCTGACCCAGACACTTTCAATCCCAGAAGTTCTTCAGGAATACCTCAGTTACTCCCCACCTTTCCCAACTCCCTCCTACCCCTCTGGCCTCTAACCAGGTTCCTCCATACACCCACACACACACTCCCAGGAGCACGAATGCATGCGGATCAAGATCCTGGGAGACTGTTACTACTGCGTCTCCGGGCTGCCACTCTCGCTGCCGGACCACGCCATCAACTGCGTGCGCATGGGACTGGACATGTGCCGGGCCATCAGGTCAGTTTGGGGGTGCGAGCAGGAGAAATTCAGAGACACGGCTGTTGGAGGGAATGTGGGAGGCAGGATGACACAGTACTCCTTGAGAAAAGGAGGAGCTGGGCAGGACTAAGCTTGTCCTACACCCGGCTCAGGAAAATTCGGGTAGCCACTGGTGTGGACATCAACATGCGTGTGGGCGTGCACTCGGGCAGTGTGCTCTGTGGAGTCATCGGGCTACAGAAGTGGCAGTATGATGTCTGGTCCCATGACGTCACATTGGCCAATCACATGGAAGCTGGCGGCGTGCCAGGGTAAGACGTGGAGCTTGGAGCAGCTACAACAAAAGGTCAATTGGCTCTTCCACTTGCCACTCCTCTGTTTACAGTCTCTAAGACAAGTTTGGGGAGATTGGCGGTTGTTGGGAGGCACTTCCTGTGACATGGGGCCCTTCTTGAAGGCACAGGTCTGGGAATGGTTTTTGAAAGAAATTGAAGGTTTCGAGGCTGTCCCTCCTGACTTTCACTGCTTCTTCCTTCCAGGAGAGTGCATATCACAGGGGCTACCCTGGCTCTGCTGGCAGGGGCGTATGCTGTGGAGAATGCAGACATGGAACACCGAGACCCACACCTTCGGGAGCTAGGCGAACCTACATACCTGGTCATCGATCCTCGGGTAAAAGCCCATCTTGGACCCCGCAGAGTGGACCAAGCAAACCACCTAGTCAGCAAGACCAGCCTTTCCTTCTATGCCAGAAATTGAGTTGCCACGGGACAAGCCTATAAGCGGCGTGGCGTGGGAGAGTAGGGAAATCCCTCATTTTTACTCTCAGACTTCACATGTCCCAGGCTGAGGAGGAAGATGAGAAGATCACTGCAAAAGGATTACTGTCTTCTGTGGAGGGACACAAGATGCGCCCGTCACTACTGATGACTCGTTATCTGGAGTCTTGGGGTGCAGCCAAGCCTTTCGCCCACCTAAGCCATGTTGACAGCCCTCTATCCACCTCCACTCCACTTCCGGTATGTACACTTCCGTTATAATCCCCTGTGCCTGAGGAAAAACGGCCTCCACTGTCACGAGGCTCCACTCCCAGGCTCCCTGCCCCCCCCCCCAATGAATCACTTGGTAATGTGTGACAGCCTTGAACTGCCTGGTTGCCCCGGTCAGTGGTTCAGACCTCTTCTTCCCTCCCAGCTCACCTCAGAGATAATGAAAGATCCCGTCACCATGCCCAATGCACCTCAATCTTCCCTTCCCCTGCCACCCAAAGGAAATAGGTAACCCCACTTCCTCCAGACTCGGCACACCCATCCCGCCAGCAAATGCCTCTGTCAAGATCTGTTACTACAATTCCGTACTTTCATCCTTCCCAAAGTTAAGTTGGCTTTAAACGAAGTGGCAGGGGATTTGCTCATGGCCTTGAGAAGAAAGACGTCGCAAGCAGGCAAAGCGGTGGCAGAAGGGAAGAAGTGGGCTTACAGCTTGTCTGGGTGAAGCTAGAACAGGGCCTGTCACTGGTGAGCCTATATGTAAGACTTAGAGCTAACCTGTGACCCACCTGTCGCGAAGGCTCTTAAATCTCTCTCGCCTAGGCTTGTATTTCAGCCTACTCTCCCCATCACCCCCTCTTTCTCACATCTGCTCCCACTTTCTCATACTGCAGCCACCGTCCTGACACTCCCCCCCCCCAGCGGTGTTGGCTCTACCTGGCTGGATTTCTGAGGCATCTTCAGAGACTTCCGGATTCCATCCTCTCTCCTTCCTTTTCAATCCAGCAGAAACAGTTCTAGATCTCAGTAAGCAGTGGGCATGAGGGGGACATTGGCAGCAGTAGCTCTAGGAAGGATTCCAAAAGTCAGTCTAGTGCAGGAAGAGGTCAAATGGGTTTTTAAAAAGGGGGCGTGGTTAAATGAGCAGGAGGAAGAGAAAGTAAGACTCCAAGAGCCCACACCCTATTGCAAAATGAGGTCTCCGTGATGCAGAAGGAATGTTGTGTGGAGTCTGTCACAAGCTCAGAGATCACGAGACAAGCTTGGGTGCAATTCTCGCAATAGAAAGGCTCACCGGAGGGCTACTATGAAGGCTCAGTGTGGGGAGAGCAGACAGACACAGCTTGCTTGAGGGTATCTCTTGATTGCAGCAGGGCCTCATCAGCCCAGAAATTAACCCCTGAAGACCCAGGAACTCAGTCAAATATTAATGATTCCCAAAATGAATCTACTCCCTCCCTCTCTCCCTCCCTCCCCTTCCCTTCCTTCCCCTCTTCCTCCCAGTCTCTTGGGTCCTAATCTGGTTTTGAACTCACTAGCCAAGGTGTCCTTGGAGTTTGTGATCTCCACCTCCCAAGTGGAGATTACAGATGTGGTCCACTACACCCTCGGGATCAAACCCAATGCTGCATGTATTCTAGGCAAACATCTGCTTACTCATTCTTTCTTTATTTTTTAAAGATTTATTCATTTATTATATACAGTGTTCTACCTGTGTGTATGTCTGCATGCCAGAAGAAGGCACCAGATCTCATTACATATGGTTGTGTGGTTGCTCAAGACCTCTAGAAGAGCAGCCAGTGCTCTTAACCTCTGAGCCATCTCTCCAGGCCCGCATCTGCTTACTCTTAACATTGTGGGGTTTTGGGGTGGTAGAGCAGCACTGTGCTGAAAAATTCTACCCATACATTGATCCTAGCACTGTTTTGTTGCTTGAGACAAGACCTCACTGTATAGCCCAGCTGGAAGCCATCCTCCTGCCTCAGACCTTCTGGGTGCTGGAATCACATGCTGCCACACCTACCTAGCCCTCATGTTTTTTGAATGTTTCTGTGTCAGTCACTAAGAAAATTCTTGAAAAGACAGAAACAAGTAGATTTTTCCCCACTACTTTCATGTACCGTAAGGCAGAAGGGAGTCGGTTGACAAAAGCTAGGCCTGGGCATATATGCAGCCCTAGGCTCATATCAAGGCTCTACCATCCTCCTGGCCTGAGTATCTTATTCTCCCCTTCTGCTTCTCCTGTACACCGGGTTTGTTTGTAATCCTGTTATCATCAAATGAACCAAGGAGGGTAGGAAAGGATAGTCAACAGACAACAGACTTCTTTTTTTGTTTGTTTGTTTGTTTTGTTTTGTTTTGTTTTTCGAAACAGGGTTTCTCTGTGGCTTTGGAGCCTGTCCTGGAACTAGCTCTGTAGACCAGGCTGGTCTCGAACTCACAGAGATCCGCCTGCCTCTGCCTCCCGAGTGCTGGGATTAAAAGCGTGCGCCACCACCGCCCGGCGACAACAGACTTCTTGTACCAGTCTGGGGGGCACAGAAATTCCCTTTCTCCCTCAGTAATTGCTCTTTTACACCTGGCCATTTTTATAACTTCACATATATTGTGTGCGCCTTTTGGTGAAGAAGAGAATGTATGACTATAATCAAGATGAATCCCCTTCCTTTTCTTTCTTCTCTGTACTTTGTTAACTACCTTGGCCAACTCTCAGCTCAGCATAGCTGACCAAACAAAGAGTCAGAGAGGGATCAATATTTTCTGCATAGTCGCTTCAATTCAAGTCAATGTATTTGTTAACATTCAAGAGTGCATGGGAGCCGGGCGGTGGTGGTGCACGCCTTTAATCCCAGCACTCGGGAGGCAGAGGCAGGCAGATCTCTGTGAGTTCGAGACCAGCCTGGTCTACAGAGCTAGTTCCAGGACAGGCTCCAAAGCCACAGAGAAACCCTGTCTCGAAAAACCAAAAAAAAAAAAAGAGTGCATGGGAAAGTCCCTACCTTTAGAATCTGCCGTCTTTTTAGATTTATTTATTTATTTTACGAATGTGCGCGCTCTATCTGCATATATGACTTTATGCCAGTAGAGGGCATCAGATCCCACTAGATGGTTGTGAGCCACCACATAGTTACTGAGACTTGAACTCAGAACCTTTGGAAGAGCAACTGAGCCATCTCCCCAGCCCTGGAATATGCAGTCTTTAAGGAGACACAACTAACAGGCACCCAAATATAGGATGAAGGATTGCCCAGTTAAAAGATGATCTCCAGCCGGACGGTGGTGGCACATGCCTTTAATCCCAGCATTTGGGAGGCAGAGGCAGGTGGATCTCTGTGATTTTGAGGCCAGCCTGGTCTACAAGAACTAGTTCCAGGACAGGCTCAAAAGCTACAGAGATACCCTGTCTTGAAAAACAAAAAACAAAAACAAAAAAATAGATGATCTCCAAGAGCCAGCAAAGACTTTAAGGACCCTGGAAGTCTATAGAGTTAGGAGGAAATAGAATTTGAAATGATCCTTGCTGGGTCAGTAGGATTTGGTACAGAGTAGGAAGCGGGCCATTAGCAGCGGCAGAAGCAGCCAGGCCAGGCATACATGGTCAGTTAGGTGTACAGCCTGTCTTCGTGAAGGGGATTACTCACCACAGTCCCATCATGTGTTCTTTCAACAGGAAAAGGCCTTCGGCACCCAGCGGAGCCTGGACCGGTGAGGAAACCTCACCTTTGACAGTGGGGCTCACTGGGTGAATCCTCCCTGGGCAATTTTGAGGATCTGTGTGGTAACTGGCTTGGCTGCCACTGTGCAGGAGTCGCGCCCCTCGGGGACTAGATGATGAACTGGACACTGGGGACGCCAAGTTCTTCCAGGTCATCGAGCAGCTCAACTCTCAGAAGTACGGAAAACAGAGGGCTGGGGTTGCTGGCGAGAAGTGGGGAGCTTTCCTAGAGAAAGACCCTCACGACCACCTCCACCTGTTCTGCCCCGGCCTCCCCCATCCTCTGTGGTGCTCGCCACCTCCCGCCTCACACCAGACAGTGGAAGCAGTCGAAGGACTTCAACCTCCTGACCCTGTACTTCAGAGATCCGGAGATGGAGAAGCAGGTGGGACGGAGAACAGAGCAACAAAAAATTTCCCAGCCTTGGCCCTTGGCCCTGGGAAGGCTTAGGACTTCTCTCCCTACCTGTCTTTCCCAGGTCTGCATAGTTTTGAATCCTAGGATGAGGGGATTGTGCCTCTCTTAGGAAAGTCATGCCAGGGGTCATGGTACATGCTCATAAACCTAGCATTTAGGAAGTGAAGGCAGAAGGATCCCGAGTTCAAGGCCAACCCAGGTTATGACAAAAAAAATGTCATCTGTAGGCTGAGGTACTGGGTAGGCAATAAAAAGAGTGGGGACATCTCTTTGAAGAATGCGTGGGGGCTACATAGACGAACCGAGGGGTGGAGGGTGAGGCTAGAGACCCACCTCTTGTCCAGGCTTGCTTCCTCCCCAGCCATGGACAACACCAATACCTTGTCTCCATCGATCCCTTTGCTTCCAGTATCGGCTCTCTGCACTCCCTGCCTTCAAGTACTACACAGCCTGCACCTTCCTGGTGTTTCTATGCAACTTCACTATCCAAATGCTGGTGACAAGCAGGTGAGATGGTGCCAGGCAACAACAGCACTGGCTCTCCCATACGGAACCCTTTGCCCTTCCTGACCCATGACCTACACTTTCTTCGGTTGGCACCTTCCCCAGAGTTTCAGACACTCACCCACATCCTCTGGAGGTAATCACAGTCCTCATCTTTATGTACATCCTGGGGCTAGGAGGGTAACTGAGTGGCAGAGAGAGGCATCCATTTAATGAGGCCTTAGGTTTAGTCCTCGCTACTGGAAAAACATTGTACATACAAGACCACTTTCAATTGCCTATATCTTTGAACAATAGCAACATCCCCCCGAAGGGCATTGCGTTCTCATCAACAAGACCAACTCTCACAGCAAATGATTGAGTTATAATATAGACTCTCAAACCTAGGCCGCTGCTTGGAAGAATAAGGTCTCACTTAACATTCAGAGGTCAAAGAGTTTCAGCCCAGAGGCTAATTCAGCCATGGCCACGGTTGTGAATCCTCTGCTCCCTCCAATGTTGTTCCAACTTTATCAGTTCCTGTTCTGCTGAAACTCTGCTCTGGACTTAAGTTAGTTCCCAGAACACCAGAACATTACGCCCTTCCTCAGCAGCTACTCTGCATCCCTGAGACTACTTCCCTTCCCCAACTCCACCTCCCAACCAGATGGCAAGCACAGCCCCCTCCCCAGAGCTCATTCTGGCATTTCAAAGCCCCCCTCTTGTCTTCTCTTAGGCCCCCAGCTCTGGCCATCACCTATAGCATCACCTTCCTCCTCTTCCTTCTCCTCCTCTTCGTCTGCTTCTCTGAGCACCTGACGGTAAGGAGGTCTGGGAAAAGGGGGAGTGACAAGCTGGAGCCCTAGCCATGACCTCGCCTGAAGAAGGAGCCCCGGCCCTGTAGTTATGACACCTGTTCTCCTTCCACAGAAGTGTGTCCAGAAAGGTCCCAAAATGTTGCACTGGCTGCCTGCACTGTCTGTCCTGGTGGCCACACGGCCAGGACTTCGAGTAGCGCTGGGCACTGCCACCATCCTCCTGGTGTTCACCATGGCCATCGCCAGCCTGGTGAGGACAAAGGGGGGAGGGGTTTCTATCTACCACCATCAGGACATACTGGACCTGTGGGGTTGAAAGGGAATCCCTGGATCTAAAATGACAGCTGAAAAAAGACCAAAAGATGCTGGGAGGTGTGTGTGTGTGTGTGTGTGTGTGTGTGTGTGTGTGTGTGTGTCCTACCCTCCAGACATACTCATTGTTAACACTTCGTTGAATGTTCTTTCGTTTTCCTCTGTAGGCACTCATCATTTTTAGCTTATTTGGCTGAAGGTTACAGAATTTATAATTGTTCCTAGAACTCAATAGGAGTTATCTCCCTGACAAATTAAAAAGAAAGAGAGAGGGAAGGAAGAAAGGCAGCTTACAGGGTTAAGTAGTTGACAAAAACTGACACCGGTTTGATGACATACTAGTATCCGTGACATCTCTCACAGCCCCTCCTCCCCAGTAAGGACCCATCAGAAGCTCTCTCATCCGTCAGAAGGAGTAGAATATGCCTCTTTATAGGAGTTTGGTTCTAAGCCATTCCTTGCTCAGTCACAGCCCAAGGGGTTCACCTGCCCTCCACCCATCTCCTTCTGCAGCTCTTCTTGCCAGTGCCATCAGACTGCCTTTTCCTGGCTTCCAATGCATCTTCCATGGCTTCCAATGCTTCCTGGGAGCTGCCAGGATCCCTGCCCCTCATCAGCATCCCGGTGAGTGTTTCTGTACGGCCCTGAGTCTCTCTCCCCATACCCTTCCTCGTCAGTCTGCCAACTCATAAGCTAAAGAACACTCCATCCAGGACAGTAGGCATAGCCAGTGTCTGTTTTCATGAATGATATCCCAATTTGCCCTGTATGCCCTGTGACCTGGGAGAACAGGAGCTGTGGGCACTCTCCCAGTGGTCTCTAGAGGATGCTTCTGACTGCGTTGCCCGGCCCACAGTACTCTATGCATTGCTGCGTGCTGGGTTTCCTCTCCTGCTCCGTTTTTCTGCACATGAGCTTTGAACTGAAACTGCTGCTACTTCTGCTGTGGCTGGTGGCATCTTCTTCCCTATTTCTGCACTCCTACGCCTGGTTGTCCGACTGCCTCATCGCCCAGCTTTATCAAAGCCCTTTGGACTCCAGGTAAGCACACTCACAGGGCACATCTGCACAAGCCCTCGGGAGAGTGAGTAAGACAGGACACAGAGCTGTCCTTGCCTCGCAGACTTGAACCACCCACAAGGGAAAAGGGAGGGGTGCTGAGGGCTCTTTGGGCACTGGGAGCAGGAAGGAGGCCATCAGGAAGGGGCAGAGCAAGGAACAACAATCTTGATTCTGATCTCTCAGGCCAGGGGTGCTGAAGGAACCCAAACTGATGGGAGCTATCTACTTCTTCATCTTCTTCTTCACGCTCCTTGTCCTGGCTCGGCAGGTATATCTCTCAGCTCGGTCCTCTGGGGCCTCTGTGTGAATGGCTGAGGCTGGGTTCTCACATTGGTAACTTTTCTGTCTCATCTTCAGGGCTGAGCCCGAGTAGTATGTCCATTTGAAACTTACAAGAGAGTGCTCCGACTCTTACTTCTTCCCTCTCTAAGCCCCCAGGTTCTCACCAGCACCCCCTCTCCTGTCCCCAAATCTAAGAAAAATCATGGCTATGAACAATGTCTGTTGCTTGTTCTGCATAACCTAATTTGAAATAGATCTTAAAAGCCACCTCCCTCCAGGACAGTTGTACCTTAAACCTTAACTCTAAACTGGCTGGGAGTCTTGGGGACACTGCTCTGTCACCCTAGAATGAGTATTACTGCCGCCTGGACTTCCTGTGGAAGAAGAAGCTGAGGCGGGAGCGGGAGGAGACTGAGACAATGGAGAACCTGACCCGGCTCCTCCTGGAGAATGTACTCCCGGCACACGTGGCCCCTCAGTTCATCGGCCAGAACAGGCGCAATGAGGTGACTCCCAACCCCATACTCCAGAGGCCAAGATGCAACTGAGCTTGGATAAGAATCTTGGGTCTTCTCCCATCCTTTCTGGGATCCCCAGACAGTGGATTAGTGGTCACCCACGCCCCTGCCTTGTCAGAGCACAGTCTTGGGCCTTGTCCTTGGTGGCCACAAAATCTGTGCTTGCAGTTTGTGTTTAGAAAGAACAACTTCTGGGCTTATATCTCACTGGTAGAGCTTGCCTACCATGCAGGAGACCCATGGCCAGAGGGTGGGAGTGAGGGGAGGCAAGCATCTTTCCAAGTCATGGCCATGTCACGCCTTTCGGAAGCCTGAGTCAAATAGTGGTGGGAATGGTCTAAAGAGCACGCCATCCATCCCTGTAGCTCTACAACACCCTATATGGTAGCTGTTAGACATATGTGTCCATTCAAACAAATTTTAATTAATTAAAATAAAAATCCAGTTCTCTAGGGCGCAGGGGGTAAAGAATACTTCATAGCCTGGAACACACTAAAAGTGGAAGGAGACAACTAACTCCCGAAAGTTCTCCTCTGAGTGCTACATACATGCTTCGGCGTGCACACACACACACACACACACACACACACAAAACCAATAAACTTATTTAATTCAAAAAGTTTAACTCCAAATTTGCAAATGGGGCCACTTTTCTACCTACTCTTCACACCCTGAGTCGTGCAGTAGCTGCTCTCTGGCTCACCCCTCTTCAGACTTATTCCCTTGGGTGAGGACTGAAGCTGCTGGCCCAGGGGCTAAGCGTCTCCCCTCCTCCTGTTCGCAGGATCTCTACCACCAGTCGTATGAATGCGTTTGTGTCCTCTTCGCATCGGTCCCCGACTTTAAGGAATTCTACTCTGAATCAAACATCAACCATGAGGGCCTGGAGTGTCTGCGGCTGCTCAATGAGATAATTGCTGATTTTGATGAGGTGCAATAAAAGACCCTATGTTCCAAATTCTGGATCCTCCCCCCCCACCAGCTCTTGCTCGCATTTTCCTCTCCTGACCATTCGGCCACTTCTACTCCCCAACCTCCCCAACCCTCCCCGTCCTCTGAGCTTTACCCCTTCATTGCACGCTGCCAACTACCTCCTTCCCACCACCGTCTCCAGCCCTACATGGTCCTTTAGCCTCCAGTGGCCTGGGCAGGCTTTTGGAGAAGGAGTAGTGAAAGCAAGAGGGGGACACACAGCCTCTTTCTCTACAGCTGCTCTCCAAGCCAAAGTTCAGTGGAGTAGAGAAGATCAAAACTATTGGCAGCACCTACATGGCAGCCACAGGCTTAAACGCCACGTCTGGACAGGATACACACCAGGTACAGCAAACCCTTCCGGTCAACCCTCCTGGGGGGCTTCCACTGGTGGGCGTTTTCATGAGCCGGACTTATTTCTCTGCCCATCATGATGGGTGGACCCATTTACCAGGACGCCGATCGAAGTTGCAGCCATCTGGGCACCATGGTGGAATTCGCAGTGGCCCTGGGGTCTAAGCTGGATATCATCAACAAGCACTCATTCAATAACTTCCGCCTTCGTGTGGGTGAGGGGCCTCCTTTGCTGGGGCAAGTGGTACCTCCCCTCCCCTCCCTAAGACCTTCCTTAGCTGCTTTCCAGCTCATCCCTGAACACCCTCCCTCCAGACTTGCTCTCTAGCCTGAAGCTTAAGGCCACTATCTGAGAGCAAGAGATTCACCCTTCCCTTCCCTTTCCTTCCCCAATCCTCTCTCCACCAACCTCTAAGACTCTTACTAAACCATCTCCTTTAATCTCCTTCTTCAAAGTTCGCCCCCATCAAAGTCCCTGCTTACCATATTTCTTATCAGGGTTGAACCATGGACCAGTAGTAGCAGGAGTGATTGGGGCGCAGAAGCCACAATACGACATCTGGGGGAACACAGTGAATGTGGCCAGCCGCATGGAGAGCACAGGAGTTCTTGGCAAGATCCAAGTGAGAGAACTACGACATAGGGGTGGGGGAGGGAGCACGGAAAGGCTACGCTCCCTTACCCCTCTTCCAATTGCAGGTGACCGAGGAGACAGCGAGGGCCCTGCAATCCCTGGGGTATATATGCTACAGCCGGGGTGTCATCAAGGTCAAAGGCAAAGGGCAACTCTGTACGTACTTCCTGAACACAGACCTGACAAGAACTGGATCTCCCTCAGCACCCTAGGCACCTCAGCAACCCCTCCTCTAAGATCTTCAATAAAACGTTTGCTGGGCATCTGAATCAGTCCATGGATCAGAAGCTGCTGAGGTAGCTGGAAATCGCCTCCTTGCTCCTCAGTGGCACAGTTTCTTCCTGAGCTGTCTTCCTAGGCCTCTCATTCTGGGACATCTTGTTTACGGGGTTGGGCATGGCTTCTGAGAGATGGCAGGTACTGATGCACAGAATTCTGGAAGATGGGATTTGATGCCTGAGTCCCCAGACATCTTTGGGAGATGAAAAGATGGAAAACCTTCTCCCAGGACTCTCCTGAGAGGATGTTAGGTTTACATCATCAAGGATATGTACCACCAACTTCTGGGAAGACATTTCACAAGAACTGGTTTTCTTAGAAGGTGCCTTGAGTCATGACTCTAGGGCCACACAACGAACCCCTTTAATATCTCCTTTAGGAATCAGTAGTGTGTTTTTCTAAGTGGGATCTGCAGATCACCTATTTCCGAATTAGGAAGGTAGAGAGCTCTATCTGCCCATGTGTTCCTTCCAAAACTGCAAACCACGGGTAACTGTTGAGAGGGACCCCACCAGAGTGGTCCCTTCTGGAAACCAATGAACATCCCCCAGTGCCCCATAATGTACACCTCATTCACAAGGTTAAGCTTATTTCAGACTTTAGTTTTAATCATAAAGCTGCCTGCAAAAGCCAGGCCAAAGCATACAGTCTCTTTGCCCTGACTCCCCCCCACCCTTCCCTCTTTTCCTCTTGCGTCCAGTCCCCAACCTGTTCTCCAGATACAGAAGTGGGTCAGACCAACCTACTACAGTTCACCTCACTCAGGAGGGGGTGGAGGAGGTCATGGAGGCTTCGGTGGGACCTTGCTCAGGACAGGCGGGTGTGACCTTCTGGGACTGGCACAGGGTACCCCCGCGGCGGGTACTGTACACCTCGGAGCCAGTGGCCTCCAGCAGCTTGACTACGAAGCCCACGCCCGCTGAGCGGAGCAAGCCGCCGCCCGCGCACGCATACAGCACCGGGTTCACGCTGCTGCTCAGGAAGGCCAGCGCGATGAGCACGTTGCGGGCCATCTTCAGATGCCTCCCCACAGAGTCGGCCTTGTCCCAGCCCACCAGCGCGCGGCCGGCTTCCACCAGGTTCACCAGGTGGTAAGGCAGCCAGAAGGCGGCGAAGGCCAGGATGATAAGAACCACCAGGCGGCCGGTGCGGCGACTACGACGGAAGCGCCGAGCCTGCAGCCTGCGTCCGATGTCAGAGTAGCTGGCCACCACCGCCAGAAAGGGCAGAAGGAAACCAGTGATGGTTTCAAAAAGCAGATGAAAGGCCATATGCCCGTCGCTGGGATAATACGGCCGGCAGATCAGAGTCCTGTTGAGCTGTTCTACGGAACGGTACACAATGACCGGTGTAGCCAGCAGAAAAGACACCACCCAGATGCTTGCCAGCACCCATCTGGCAATCGTCTTAGTGCGCACCTTCTGGGACACAAAGGGCTTGGCCACTGCTAATGAGCGGTCCAGACTCATGATGGTGATAAGCAGGACGCTGGCATACATGCTTACTCCACAAACATAGTGGCACAGGCGGCAACCAGTCACTCCAAAATTCCACGTGCGTCGAGCCAGGAAGTGTAGAAAAAAGGGAGCAGTGAGCAACACAGCCAAGTCGGCCAGAGCTAAGTTCAGCACCAGCAGGGCGGTGACAGAGCGTTTCTGCATCCTCTTCAGGATGCTCCATACCACAAAGCCATTGCCAGGAAGCCCCACAGCCAGGGCCACAGACAGCAGGGCAATAGGCAGAGACAGAGACATGCCACCGGGAGAGGAAGGTGCTGCAGGAGATGTAGTGTTTGGAGCCATCAAAAGAACCTAGAGAGTAGGAAGTGGGCACACCCATGAGGAGAAAGTCAAAGAATTCTTTTTTTTTTTTTTTTTTTTTTTTTGGTTTTTTGAGACAGGGTTTCTCTGTGGCTTTGGAGCCTGTCCTGGAACTAGCTCTGTAGACCAGGCTGGTCTCGAACTCACAGAGATCTGCCTGCCTCTGCCTCCCACGTGCTGGGATTAAAGGCGTGCGCCACCATGGCCCGGCAGTCAAAGAATTCTTGACACCTCATCACATGAATATGAATACTCTGATTTCCAAAATCACCTCCAAATATATACCACACCCTCACTGTCAACCCCGTTTTCTTCAAGAGACCTGTTTGAATAGGAAGACTAATTTCCTAACTGGCCTGTGGGGCCCCTTCTTCGCCACAAACCCTGTTGCAAAATAAACAGCAACAGCCGCATTTCACCGTCTTTCCCTTAAGGGACCCGGGAACCCAGCACCAGACTGGGCGACTTTCCTCCCCACGGCTGAATCCCGTGAGAGACCAGCTCTTTGATCTCCTGAGAGGCCGTGGTGACTTTCTCCGATCACTTACCCACTCTCTCAAGAGCTGACCGGCGTGCACCAGGGAGGATTGGGACAGGGCGGGGTTAGTGGACAGGCCCTAAGAACAAGTCCTTTTACACAGGTCAGACTTTCTTTGGAGATTCTTTCTCACCGTCTCCCCAGCTACACCTGCCACACACACACCACACGGACACACTCACATACACAAACTCACACACAACACACTGTCACACTCATATTCACACTCAAACATTCATATACAACACACTGACAGACACACACACCATCCAATTCCTAGGATACTTACAAGGTTTTCCAGATGTTGATCAGAAGTCAGTGCCACGTCCAGGGTCAGGGCAAAGTGGTCGGACAGAGAATTCCTGAAGCTGTCCTAGTGCTAGGTCTTGGTCCTGCTTCTAAATCTGCCAGAGAGGAAGTACCACAGAGCAGAGGAGGGGGAAGATGCATCTCTGAGGGTAAGGGCTGAACAAAAGCCCCACACCCTCCTTCACCGTTAAGGAGGGACAGTCTGTGTTCCAGAGCAGCCCAGAGGGAGGACCGCTCCTGGGGTGGAGCTAACTGAGGAGTACCCAGGAAAGGCTGGTGAACTAGAACAGAGGGGTGCCAAGAGTGAGCTGGCTGGGGTGTGGTCTAAAAATGCAGGTCTAGACTGGAGAGGTGAACAGAGTTCGGGATTATATCTCAGGCAAAGGAAGCAAGGACATAGGCTCAGAATGAGACTGCTGGTTTAAAAAAATATCTTTGTACTTCATGTTAAAAATGTGAACATGGTACAGTTTTTAGATTCACGGGAATCATATGTATTGGTCTATGTATTGCTGTGGGTTAGGTGATATCATGATATAAAAACAGCATATTGGTGCCAATGCCACCCTAGGCTATATGAGCTTGAAAGAGCGCTAGATCAACACACACGGGGAGGGGGGGGGTCAATGAGAATACGCAAAAAGTGGATGAAGGGGGAAGCAGCCTATTCTTGCCTTCAGGTCAGACCATGATCTTGGTGAGGATGTAGGGACAAAGCCATCTCCAGCACCTCCCATTACAGGTTAGCCAACTCTCCATTCTTTTTGAGAGAAGAATATGGCTTTCTCCCCTTTCCCCTGCCCACTTTACCACATAGTAACCCTGATGGACTTTCTCAGTGGGTGCTAGGCAAGGATTGGTACCACTTCCTCCCTACATCCTTACAGCCTTGCTGTTTGCCTTTTAACTTGCCACTTGCCAGGAAAGATAAGAAGCTTACTGGTGGCCATCAAGGTCCCTTATGTTTTCCAGTGCCCTCACTTGCTGTACACTGAGGAAAGCCAGATCAGCACTGACCCAGTAACTGTCAAGCAGAGGATATGATGTAAAGAGGCTGAAACCACAACGCGAACTGAAGGCGGAGTTGAGGAAGAGCTCTCTGACCACACCGGCTGTGTAAGGTGAAGCACTTAAAACAGGAAGTTCAGGAACCTCTGCTCCAGAATGCCAGGCTAGGAAGAATTCTGTGTTCGTGGACAGAAGCTTCTGGGTCAGAGCTCCAGGGCCATCCAGAACCATTTTGAGCAGACGGTGGGCTGTACTTTCCCTCACTCAGCCTGCTCCATCATCCTTTGGGAGCAGTCTCCCCAGAGACCAGGCTCTCTAAACATACTTCCTCCCTAGGTCAGAGGTCACTTCATTACCAATTCCAGTGTTTTTAGCATGACCCTGGAGAATGGCTTTCTTTTTTTTCTCTTGGCCTCTGCTTGAAGGGTGAGAAAAGCCATTGAAGAAGAGCCCAGAATAACCACTTGGGAGGTCAGCCACCTCAGTTGGCTGGGGACCGAAGGGTCTAGGAATAAGAAATTCAGGGCTAGTAAGAATGTTCTGAGACAACTAGATGGACCGGTCATATGTGTGTCCACATTGTCCCCCAAAGAAAAAAAATTGCCTTCTACTGTCACCCAAATCAAAAGTGTCATTCAGGTTCTAGATCTGATAATAGGGAGATTCCAGAGGTGGAGGCTGGGAAGCAATGGGGACAGGCTAGGAACAGCTAGCATCCTGGGAAGAGGGAAGCAACAGAGAGAAAAGACAGAGGAAGGAAAGGCGACAACCTTCCCGAATGATTGTTTCAGTTTTCCATATCTTCCAGCCATTCTCCACACCTCCTCCTCATCAACCCTCATGCTTCCTCTCGCACAGTGTGCTGGCTCCTGAGGCTCCCCACAGGCCTGGTGGCTTTTGGAGGGGTGTAGGGGTGAGCACAGGGACAGAGGGGGAGGTTCAGTCTTGCAGGGGTGTAGGGTGAGCAGAGGGACAGAGGGAGAGGTTCAGTCTTGCAGGGGTGTAGGGGTGAGCAGAGGGACAGAGGGAGAGGTTCAGGCTTGCAGCCCCAGGCTCCTGCACTACCCTTCAGCCGTGTGCCTCCCTCTCCCGGCACTGACTGTAAGACAAGCAGAACCCTTCCCTTTTATACTGCACAGATTTACTTCCCCCTGGCAGGCCGGTTTCCTCCTCCTACGTGCCTCTAAGAATGGATTTTATACATCCCTATCCAAACTTCACAGTGCTTCTAGAGACGGGCCTGGGAAATCGGGTACCCTGGATGGGGAGACAGGACAGAAAGCCACTGAAGACTGGCACTGTCTAGTCCTGGCCTTTCCCAGCCGAGAGCAGGTGGCTTCAGTACAACACAGGCATGACTAACCACTAACAGGAACACATTTAAGCCATTAGTTGATGGCTTCCCAGTCTATTTCACAAGAATAGCTGCTGGCAACAGGTAAGCATTTCTGGAACTTGAATCCAGGCAAGCACCAGTTTTGAACATAGGCCATAGTCACCCACACAATCCCATGGTTTGGAGTAATCTGGGCCTATGGAGTAAACCTGTCCAGCCAAACCCAAACTGCAATCAGAGAAGGATCCCCCCAACTACCCTAGAGCTCCAGGAACAATGGAAAGCGGTAGGGAAGTTCCGAGTTTGAGGTCTTGGCTACCATTCCTGATTGTCCTTCTCCATCCTGCCTCCGCCTCCAGGGTCTCCATTGCCCCTGCCCTGCCCCACTACTTTCAGCCTCGGTGTAGTTCGGAGCTCCATGGTACCTTCCCTAGAGCGGCTGCCCCCTCTGGTCTCCCCAGAGCCCTCAAAGAGCCGAGTGAGGAACCGGGGCCCCGCCCGGGGCAGCAGATCCCCCGCAGTGAAGACGTAGAGCACCGGGTTGACGCTGGAACTGAAAAATGCCAAGGCTGTAGTTCCAGCGCGCGCCGCCTGGCCTGCCCCGCCAAGCCTGGCCAGGAGCCCTTCCGGTGGAGCGAGCGCAGCCACCGCCTGCAAGAGATTGACCGCGTGGTAGGGGGTCCAGAGCAAGGCAAAGGCCAGCACGATGGCGCTCACCAGACGTCCCACCCGTGTGCCGTGTCGCCCAGAACCCCAGCGCGCGCCCCGCAAACGCGTCAGCGTCACGCCATAGCAGCTGAGTACTGTTCCAAAAGGCAGAACGAAGGCAGTCAGGGTCTCCAGGCTCAGATGAGCAGCGGCGTGCACGGCCGATGGGTGGCACAGTTGACACACGCGATCTCCCCAGAGGTGGCGGTAGACGGCGGCCGGAACGGCGAGCACCAGGGCGGCCAGCCAGACTCCCAGCAAGAGGCGGCGGGCCAGAGCTGGGCTACGTAGTCGGGGAGCCAGAAAGGGTCGAGTGACAGCTAGGCAGCGCTGCAGGCTGAGCAGTCCGGTGAGCAGCACGCTAGCGTACATGCTGAGAGCGCACACGTAGTACACCGCCTTGCAGCCCACCTGGCCCAGGGGCCAGGTCTGCCCGCTCAGGAAGGCCACAAAGAGCGGGGTGAGCAGAAGGACCGAGCCGTCGGCTAGCGCCAAGTGCAGCACAAGTGTGGCCGCCAGCGGCCGCCCCGCGGTGGGTCGCCACCCCGCCAAACTCCACACAACGAAGCCGTTGCCCGGCAGTCCCAGCAATGCCGCCAGCAGTAGGAAGGCGGTGCCGGTGGCCCGTGAGGCCTTCCAGCTCAGCAGCGTCTCATTCCCAGGCGGACGGTAGCAGACTGACATCCTCCTAAAAGGGGGCTGCAAAAATCCACCGGGTGGAGCATTCAAGATTGGGGCAAAGGCCCACACTATCTCTAATACTAGATGAGAAGGCACTGTGCCCACCCCACCACCACCCCCAGCTTCTCTGCAGCTTGCCCGTGTCTTCTTTCCAGGAAACCAATTCAAACATTTCCTTAGAACCTATGGTCCCTGTTCCCAGTCAGCTGAACTCCCCAGGTCTTAGCATGATCCCAGAGGCTGCTGGTACCGAAGCACTGGTGTTCCCAGTCCTCCCTGCAGACAGCCACTATCTCCACATTTGGCCTTCTGGCATAGCCCCCTCTTTATCTAATCCCATTCTTAATACTTCAGAGCAAAGGTGGCTGCTGGGGAGTAAAGGAGAATGAACAGATCTGCTTACCCAGCTGGGAGAGAACAGCGTTGGGTGTCAAGTTTAGGAAGGATGACAGGTAAAGCCACAGTGAATGAGATACCTAAGCCTGGCTCATGCCTGTCACAGTGGCAGAGGGTGAGGCAAGAATGAAGAGGGACAAGATGGTGCTCATCCCCAGCCTTCCTGGGCCCTCCTTCACCCTACTCCTTCCCATCACTGACAGGCCCGGGCACGCAGGCCAGCCTCCCTGGGAAATAGAATAAGGCTGAAGAGGTGCTCAGGAAGGCACTTGGGCCATTTTAGAAGAGTAGGAGTTCTCTGCTAAAGGCTGCTGGCACAGCTGCCCACCTTCTGCAATGGTTATGTTCTCTAGGCTCCTTGGTTTGCCGTGAACAAAGGAGAGCCGAGCAACCCACTTCCCCAGCTGCTCTCTCTGCCAGTCTCAGCCTCCTGTCCCTGCCAAGCTTCCTTTTCTTCCGCTTCAATCTGCTTGTGAGCCCGTCAGAGTCCCTCCACTCTCCAGCTGTTACTGAGCGGTCAGGGACAACTTTTCCGTGTGAGACGTGATGTTCAGTCCCAGGGGAATAGGCTAAACATGTAGGTACAAGGAGCTTGCAACCTGTTTGGGAGGAATCCGTGGCATACAGGAGTGAGGGCGCATGCTAAGGTCAGGGAGAGGCCAGCCATTCCGTGCATTTTCACTGCACTCCAGCAGAACCCCGAGGTATACAGAATGCCCGGGGTAGAAGACTGGGGAACGTTTTATGGCTGAGGATTGTCCCAGGGGCACTCGTGCCCCTATATTTGCCCTTTATTGGGGCCTGGCTGGGGCTCCAGCCTGCATGAGAAATGAAGCTGGTCCAGTCACAAAGCTGGCCAGGACACAGGAAGCTGGGAGACGAAGAGAGGCGAGAAAATGGGGACTGTGATGATTTTTTTTAAATATTTATTTATTTATTTATTATGTATACAATATTCTGTCTGTGTGTATATCTGCAGGCCAGAAGAGGGCACCAGAGCTCATTACAGATGGTTGTGAGCCACCATGTGGTTGCTGGGAATTGAACTCAGGACCTTTGGAAGAGCAGGCAATGCTCTTAACCACTTGAGCCATCTCTCCAGCCCAGGGGACTGATGATTTAAGGGCTAACAGTGAACCTCAGTTTCTGTGCAGCTGTCCATCATAGCTACAACTAAAGTCAGATGAAACCCAGAGCATCAAAACTGAAGTCCCCAGGCTGGGGAGAGGCTCAGTCGGCAAAGTCCTTGCCCTACAGACATGAGGACCTGAGCTCAGTACTCAGAAACCATGTTAAAGGGGTGCATTTAGGAGCCAAGATATGGAGATCGGGAGTTCAAGGTGGCCAAACTAGGCTAGAAAGTAAAACTGCATTTGGGTTAGGGGGAGGGGAGTCAAATATCAAATTTCACCCTTCACAACACATCTCTAAAGGAGGCACAAAGTACTTCCATCACTACACACAGGCTCCTCCTCCTAGACTTTGTCCCTTTTACTCACCAGGCAAGGGGGGACAGAGTCCAGGCTTGACACATCTCTTACTTCACCAGGGCTAAGATCTCAACTTTATTCAGAAACAAGACATCAGCCTCGGAACAACAGAGAAGCGCACAGCCCCAAACCCTCAGGGGTACCATGGAGTACCTCTCAGCCTTGAACCCCAATGGACTGCTGAGGTGATTTCTGACCCTTTCCTTTATATTCCAGTACTGGAGATACGGGCAGGCAAGGCTAACATTAGTTCCTAGAAGACTCACTTCCCTGCCTCTACAGATTTATCCAACTTGTAAACTACTCTTGTTCTCTCTCCATAGTCTCTCCTTTGGCTCTGTAAACCTTAGCCACCCCACCCCCATCATTATCACTAAATTTACCAACCCCCCCCCCTTTCCCCTTCCTGTGTTTTCTTCCCAACCATCAGGTCGGTATCCACTATGAGCTCTGAGCTTGGCCGTAGGGTCTGGAACTCAGCTCCACCTCAACGACCCTTCCGTGTCTGCGATCACAAGCGGAGAGTCCGGAAAGGTCTGACAGCGGCCACCCGCGAGGAACTGCTAGATAAGGTAAGCAAGCGGTCAGGCTCCTGGAGTAGAGAAGCCAAGGGACTCAAAAATAGTAGGATGGCAGAGCAGAAAGTGTGCGGGTTACGAAGTTACCACCCCCAGGTGGCTGAGAAACACTATGCCCAGTGGCCTATGTTGCATATGGGTAAATTATCTATTTTCTGAGTAGTGAGCTTTCTTTGGCAGTCAGGGAACAGTCAAATAAGGACTGGACAAATGGGCTCAGAAGTAATTCTGATTTGCATGTTTTCTTGTGATGCTGGGAGTCAGAGCTCTAGGCAAGGGCTCTGCCGCCCATTTAAGCTCCTGACCCTTGATTTTTATGAAAAGCCAGCTTCAAATTCTGATTTTGCTACTTCCTAGCAGTCAACCTTTGGGAAGTCATTCAATCTATCAAAACCTGTTTTTTGAACGTTTGCCTTTCTTTTGAAACAGGCTTTTACTTTTTAGCCCAGGCTGACCTTGCACTTAATCCTCCTGCTTCAGGTTTCCAAATACTGAAATTACAGATACATGCCACAAAACCTAACCTGAAAATGTTTTCAATGGTGGGCATCAAATTGAGGTCCTTGCACATACTAGGCAAACCATTCACTTCTAAATCACTCCGCAAGCCTTCAGTTTCTTCATCTTCTCAAGAGAAAAATAAACCACCTTTGAGGATTACTGAAAGGAATAAATGAATAGGTCCTTATAGATATTTTAGCAGATATTGGAGAGGGGATGCCTCTTGGCTCTAACCTTGAAGGAACAAATTCAGTCAAGAGACAATTTGAGCAGGCCTTTATTTAGCAAACCCCAATCTAGTTAGTAAGGCTAGTTAGACTACCCCAGAGACTGGAGTGGGCTGCCCACCGAGGGAGCAGCCTATGGGCTGAGTTGTGCTGGGTAGTACTCTTGAGGTTAGGGGACTTTCTTTCCCCAATCATGGTGGACTGGACTTTCCTTTTAGAGAATTTTCTCCTGTAGTGCCCACAAAGGGGAGAGGGTGCAGAACTGGAGAGATGGCTCAGTAGATAAGAGCATGTAATGCTTTTCCAGAGGACCAGGGCTGAGTTCTCAGTCCCCAGCTGGTGGCTCACGACCAGTGTAACTCCAGCTCCAGAGTCAATGGCTCCTTCTGATCTCTACACACTCATGCACATACCCACTCACCCTCACAAACTATCTAAAAAATATATAAAAATGGCTTAGGAAGGTGTGTCAATCCACAAGCTGAGTGGTATGAGGTCGTCTTTAGAAGACTCAGACCTGCCAGGCAGTGGGAGCATACTTAATCCCAGCACTTGACAGGCAGATCTCTGTGAGTTTGAGGCCAGCCTGGTCTAGAGGAAGCTCCAGAAGAGCCAAAGATACATAGAAACCCTGCCTCGAAAAAAAGATTCAGACCCTTTGTGAGTTCCACATCCTGGTGGAAACCCTGGGGCCTTCATTCCTGATGTAGGGTAACAACCTCAGGGCAGCTTCAAGGATGTTTAACCAGAGTCCTATCAAGATGCACCACTAAGCCGGGCGATGGTGGCGCACGCCTTTAATCCCAGCACTCGGGAGCCAGAGGCA